>NC_091755.1:32405204-32700204 GCF_043380555.1 Nothobranchius furzeri
TTATTGTTGCAAAAATCAGACCAGGATCTTTTATTTATTGATAGATATGTGAACAGATTTATACAAAGATGTTTTTACGAGAAACAACAATGTAGATGTAGATTGGTCTAATTCAGTAAGAAACATTAGTTTGAACATTTTCTTTAATATTTTGTTTAGCATGAAAATCACACGATCTTCAACTCAAGAAGAGCTGAGGTTGGTGTTTCCCATGATTCTTTGCTGCTCTGACTTTCAAAATGACATTCTTACTAATTAGAGTTCATGCAAAAACGCCTGGGAAAACGTGGATTTTATTTCTACCTTCATTTCCTACAACATTTGCATGATAAGCTGCTGTTCTTCTTGTTACCAACTTCTCTTTAACCTCAGGACGTTTTCAAATTAACTCAAAGAAAATAGGTTAAAGGAGCCAGCACATGCTATTTTAAACCTTGGATAGCAAAGATAGGTACAATAGATGATAAAATATTACGAATGGCACTATTGAGACGTCACTTTTGAGTTATTTTAGTCAGCTTGGAAATGAAGTGGTCTGGTTTAGTGAAGCTCCGCCCACGTTTGCTTCGACAACGCACCTCAGTCTTAGGCAAGTCAACTGTTGTATTGGCTATGGTAGTCTAGCAGCTTAAGTGTCTACCGTGCATCTTGTTCTGCCATGTCCTGACGCGAGTTTGACTCCCGTTGTCGACAGTAATTTATTCAGCAAGCTGAAGCAGATTTTATTTTCTTAGATTTTAGTTTTATTGATTATTTTCTGCAAAATATTTTTAAAGATCTTTGAATTTTGTGATTTACATGCAGCATCTTAGTTGATTTACTTTGATTTTAGGTCACAATCTCATCTGCAGAAAGAAATCAATCGCTCCATTCTGGCAACTCGGAGAAAGTGAGTGTTAGTGACCTACTTCCAGGGGAGGCGGGTTCCAGAGCCGTGCCTGACGACGCACTTGAGCAACTTTGTCCTGTCTGCAGGCTTTGAAAAAATTTGAAAAAGATTTCAGCTGAGGCAGGAAAATGCATGAATGCAGCCAAAAAATGGTTTTGGAGTAATTCTCATGAGGAAGTGACAATATCACATGGTAAAAAGCTCAAAAAGTTGATTTTTTTAATGATATGTAACCTTTAATAACTCAAAAGGGCTGTTTTTTATTACTATTGGGTCAGGTGAATATGTGAGTGTCAGCAGATGAGTAAACAAAAGAACAAGCGGTGAGATTAAAGCCTAATTTATACTTCTCTGTCTGCGTCGTGATGGAAACATGCAACGCCATTATGCAACGATGCAAGAGCGCTCCAATGGCTTCGCAGAGAAAGACGGAGACATGCCTCCGTCTATTTAACTATCAATTGAAAGAGAAGGAGAATGCAAGCTTGTGATTGATCGTGAATGTTTATTCACCCGTGACTGATATGCAGCAAAATGAGGAGAAACGTGGGTTCAGAGGTCCCGATCGCATGAAGAGGCGGAGGGGAATGAGGGACAAACTTGTCCGTATTAAAAAGTCTCTGAAATGCATTAAAATAATGTAAACACATTAGTATATACACTATCGTGGACCGGATACGTGACTGTAATGGTGGCAGGGTACCTCAGAATAGAGCTACGCCCTCGGTTGTCCTGGTGGGGAATTGTTTTGCAACACTCCCCAGCTGATGGAGAAGTCCGAAAGCAAATTGTCTCTGTCAATGAGTGTGTGTGTCTCTCCCTCCTGGAGCTGACGGAAAAGTCTAATTTAGGCTTGAGCCGAGGGTAACAAGAAAACATCACAGATAAAGGGATTAAACCCATGAACAGTTTCAAGAGCAAAGTAAAACAGAGTTCACAAGATCCCACGCTGTTCTAAAACAACACGGAATCCAGCAGAAACCAAGCAAACAGAACCCGGAGCCACAGACTCTACAGACGGGGGTTATCTGAACGGTGGGGGGCCTCCAGCCTGAATTGATTCATTCAATCCTTTTTAATCAAGGTTTAAGGCATCAGAAACCACATCATCATGCCACTATTGCATTTTTCAAAAAAGCACTTTTTTTGCTCTCTGAGAATCAGAATAGTTCTCATTGCTCTCTTCTTTGTGTATTTTTGCAGTGTCACTTGATTAATTATCATCTTTGACTGAATAACTCCATCCTCTTTACTTATTAGCCCTTAAAGCAAGAAAATAAAAACTTTCTACTTCCTGAACAGCTTGTTCCAGGTTTGGAAACATCACACTGAAGATCATCCGTGGCCCTCTGGTCCCTGTGATCAAAACCACAGATTTTCCACTGAGTCGTGCCAAAGTTCTATTCTACTTCTGACGCCACTACGCTCCCTCTGTGAGATGTTACGGCCTGATAGGAACAGATTAATCACAGAAACAGCTTTATGGCTGAGCTTTTCTGAGTGATTTTCCACTACTGTGTTTACACACGTCTGTGTACATTAAATGCTTTTAGAACACTCAAAGTGGATATTTTCCCAGCACTTTACGCACAATTTACACCAGCTGTGAAACAAAAAGCTGCTCCAGAGCTCACAAACTCCAGAACAATTTCTTATAAACACATTTTATTTTACTTCACCAACCATTACTCTGCAGCAGTTCCTGTAGTTTTAACTTAAGAAGTAATAATAATACCTCTTTATGCAGTCAATGTTGATTGGAGCTAAACTAATCATATATAGCGGATATTATCAGGAATGCATGACTATTACTGTGCTGTAAAGCATATATTCATCTGCGAAAGGTCACTGGTGGATCATAAATGAATATAAAAATTGAAAAAGATGAGAGAAGAGCACAAGGTGGTGGAGTCTGGCACTTTAAACCAGCAGCAATGAAAAGAGGCATCAAGAAAGATCAGGTCTTGTATGCAAAATGGTATTTTGACCAAAATGCCACTAATGTTTCATATAATTAATGTTTTAGTGGAATTTCTGATTAATTTTATTGAAGCTACTGAGGCTAAAAAAGCATTAAACCATACATTTGGTGTGTGTGTGTGTGTGTGTGTGTGTGTGTGTGTGTGTGTGTGTGTGTGTGTGTGTGTGTGTGTGTGTGTGTGTGTGTGTGTGTGTGTGTGTGTGTGTGTGTTCACGTAGCATTCTCATGCATAGGAGTGTCAGCTATTAGGATTATGATGAGAACTGCCATGCTTACAATGTATTAAGCTTAAACCCACAATGCATCACTCCGAGCTTTGTCATTAGAGAGTGTGTGTGTGTGTGTGTGTGTGTGCATGCATGCGTGCGTGCGTTTAAGAGATTTAAACTCCTTACATTGCTGCAAATGCATGTTTGAATGTAAAATTGAGGAAAATATATTGGCATTCATGAAAATGACCTGATTTTTCATCAAAATGTTTTGTAGATCATTGAGAATAGGTAATTATGCTTAACATATACATATTTGCACTCTTAAATAATTACTGTGTGGCTCTGTCTTGCATATTTTAGGACATTCTTGTATGTCTAGTGTAGGTCTGACTGTGAGTGCGCATGTGTGTGTTAGCATGCATGTGTGTTAAAGCGCATGTGCAAACCCCTAGCGGGGACAATCATCACGGCTCATGCCCACAGTAGGCAGCCTTACCCCAGGCGTCTGTGACTGGGGCCTGCCTGACGAGATGCTGCCTGACTGACTGTGGAACCTGTATTCTTTGCCTTCTCCCCCAGTGCACACACTCACAAAAAACACACTCGCACGCACACAGGCAAACACAAAACACAAACGAAAATGTCTAAATACAAAGCACCAAGAGTGCCATTTACAAGTCATGCTCACCAGGCACAAAGCTACAGAAACATGCATGGCTGCACAAAAGTACACCCTCTGATGTACACAATCATACATAAGAAGATGCACATTTACAGTAGTAGTCTGAGTTTTGTGTTTCCTTTCTGAGAAATGAATAGTTTTCTTCAGCGAACAAAAGAAATGTGGACATTAATACATAAAAATGTGCAGCTTCTGCCACAGCGGGCAGCTTCATTTACTAAGAAGGGACGTGTCTGCTATAAGTGCATGTGTGTGGGTGTGAGGATGTGAAGGCATGCGACTTTTTCTGTGCCTAATGTGTCAGCATATCAGGCTCCCCGTGCACCCTGTTCCTCCCAACACACCCGCACATGGCCGTGTGTGTGTGAGCATCAATTTGTCGGGAACGTGCATGCGTTTTGTCGGAGCATGTGTGCAGGTACACTCGCCTGGCATCCGTATCTGACTGGGCCACAGTGTGTGAGGCCTGACGCTAAGCCGACATGACAGAAGCAAATAATGTCTGCTCCCGTTATCTTCTCTTCCCCCTCGGCCCCGCAGGAACTTTTAAGGAGACGAACGCTGATGAAAAGACGCAATGCATATAGAAAGCATGCACGCATCGTGCAAAACATGTTTGCAACTAATGAATCCTTGAGGGAGGGAAAAAAATATCCCATTTTACACATTTAAAAACAGGCAGATTTCACTAAGATTTGCACAAAAATGCATCCATAAAACACACATAAGTGGGTTTAAATTGATGTGTCAGCTCTAATGCACAGGCACAAATCTACATTCATGCATCACACAACCCAGCTCCTATACTGCAGATATGACCTCATTTACCACCAATCTGCAGCTCCTCCTCTTGTTCTCGTTTTAATGTCAGAACAGTTAAAGGAGGAAATGAACTATCTGTTTATTATTTAAATGATTTAATAATACATTTAGATTCCCGTCGTGTTGTTTATACTCGTTCACATACTTCCTCGGGTCACTACTAAAGCGATTAAAAAAAAGAACATCTTAAATATGATCAAGGTTTTTCCTGCATTCAAATTTGCGTGGTGGCCGCCTCCAGCTAATTTTGTGCCGGCCTAGCCTGATTTCACTCTGCCCCCAGCTATATGAATGTTATTAGGCCCGAGCAGCGAAGCTGCAAAGGCCTATTGTATCTGCTCTGTTTATTTTTTCTTACGCGTCTTTGAATGGCTTTTTGGGGGGTCTTATCATATCCAAAAACTCACCAAATTCTGGCCCAATATAGAAAGTGCGTGAAATTTGCATATTTCAATGGCGATGTGAAGGTTGCTAAAAAAGTAGCTCGACAGCACCCCCTTGAAAATTAAAAATACCCCTCCGCTTTGACCTTTTTTTTATAGTAGAGTGATGAAATTTGGTACACTTGTAGAACTCAACAATACGCACAGAAAAGTCTCTCGCACCCATGATCAACATCAAACAGGAAGTCGGCCATTTTGGACTGAAGTAGCGATTTTGACCTCATTTTGGTCGTTTGTAGGGTCCGTATTTGGTTGGTCATTTTTCGCACAATCGTCTCAAAAATAGTGTGCGATCGAACAGAAGGGATGGACGATTGAAATGAGAAAATAAAATTGATTTTTCGTAAATACTGAAGGGGCGGGGTCAGGCCTAGAATTTCGAGCACTCACCAAAAAAATTTAAATGGCTATAATTTCATAAATGAAAAATTTATTTTATTTTTTATTTAAAAAATAAAATTTTGTGGACATTCACCTCAAAGAAAAATGAATGGTCGATTGATGATGTCACACAAGTCCCGCTCCCTCAGGACTAAAACGGTCAAATTTTACTGTGAAATCTCCCAAAATTCACCATTTTGTATAATCACCACAAACTTGTAGCAGATAATTGAAGATAAGTTGGGGTCGCTGGGCCTCACTTTACGGGAGCTTTCAAAAGACAGCGCGGCTGTGATGGCGTACGAAGTCAGGCGTAATGCCATGGCCATACGATTGCCTCTCATTTAGTCATTTCTAAAGCTATTGCCATGAAATTTCGGAAGAGTGATCCTAGTATGATCCACAATAAAACTTGAAATCAAAAGTCGGTAGGCGTGGCCAATTTTTAGAAATGGCGCCCCCTAGCACCCTTAAAAGTGCCAGCCCCAAGCCATGCTTTGACTGAGGATTAGGAAATTTTGTACACTTATGTAGTGTCTCAGGACGTACAAAAAGCTCTCTTGAAGCCATGCTCAATATCCCACAGGAAGTTTGCCATTTTGGTCCAAGTACGCCATTTTGTGTTTTTTGTACACTTCAAAGGTACATCAATCCCCAAGTGCCCTTTGCCCCCATCACCTTCATACTTCTGCTGAAAACTCTTAAGACCAAGCGGGAAAAACTGAACTTACGGATTTCCCAAAAGTCTAACGTGTGGGTGTGGCTAGGCCTCAAACTTTGACCTGTCACCACACCATGCTTTACTGTCAATGCTCCCAAATTGACTCTTTTAACCTAATCAGCATGAATCTCTGGCAAATAGCAGTAGACATGTTGGGCTCACATGGTGTCCAGTACTGGCAGGTTTCAAAAAAGGGCAAGGCTTTGGGGGCATGGCGAATTTTGACATACGTTTGCCTCTCATTTCCTCAATTCTGATGCCATCGGTCCAACAATTCAGGTGATTGATACAAATCCAAACCTCAATAAATATTACCCTGAAAATCTGGTAGGCGTGGCTTAGCTTCTTCACTAGCGCCCCCTAGGTCCAATAAAAATGTCAGCCCCAGGTCAAGCTTTTACTGAGGATTGTGAAACTTTGGAAAACATATTTAATGTCTTAGGACCTACAAAAAACTCTCTTGGAGCCATGCTCCTTATCCCACAGGAAGTCGACCATTTTGGTCCAAGTACGCCATTTTTGTGTTTTTGGCACACTTCAAAAGGTACGCCAATCCCCAAGCGCCCTTTGCTCCCATCACCTTCATACTTCTGCTTAAAACTCTTATGACCAAGCAGGAAAAACTGAACCTATGGATTTTCCAAAAGTCTAGCGGTGTGGGCGTGGCTGAGCCTCAAACATTGGCCTGTCACCACACCATGCTTATACTTTCAGAGCTCCCTATTGGACTCCTTTCATCTATTCAACAGCAATCTCTGCCAAATAGCAATACAAAAGTTAGGGTCACTTGGTTTCTAGTACTGGCAGGTTTCAAAAAAGCGCAGGGCCCTGGAAGCATGGCAAAATTCGTGATCACGCCATGGAAATACGTTTGCTTCTCATTGCCTCAGTTCTCATGATATCACCAAAAGATTTCTGGTGAGTGATCCTAGTCTGACCCCCAATATAAATAGATGTCATAAGCTGGTGGGCGTGGCCTTTTTCCGAAATAGCGCCCCTACGGCCATTAAAACTCTCAGCCCCAAGTCATGCTTTGACTGAGGATTGTGAAATTTTGCACACTTATGTAGTGTGCCTGGGCCTACAAAGAAGTCTCATAGAGCCATGCTCCATATCCCACAGGAAGTTGGCCATTTTGTTCCAATTACATTACAAAGTTTCTTTCGAAGCTGGAATATTTTGCTAATGTAAAACACTTTTAGTGGGGACTGTTGGCAGGCTAGGAGGAAAGGTTGAGTCAGATTGAGGTGACAGCTGACAGTGATCGCAGTTAAATGCACGCTGGGGTGTCTGGCGCGCATTGGCGCTCATGTGCCACCAGTTGCAGGGCGACGGGTTGGGAGAGTGTTGGGATGGAGTGGAGGGTGTACGGACGGAGGGCGAGCAGCTTCGCTGCGAGGGCCAAACGACGCTGCTTGCAGCTTTAATTTTAACTGCAGTTGCAGCGTTGCGCCACTACACGGGCGCTGTATCAGCAGCGGTGCACCGAAAAGCACTAAAACTGCTGCAGACAAAGATCAAAAATTGCTTTTCTCGCTAGTTACATATCTATGGTTGGTGCTATTGACTTCTTGATTTTCCCCCAGGCTCTTTCATATTCAGAGCAGGGCGATACAGTGCGACGAAAAAAACTGTCTGTGCGTTTCTGTCCATTTTTAAACGTAGCACTGGTGCAACAACTTTGAAGTACTATTTTCCCCAGAACTTTATTGAACAAAAGTAAGTTACATGTAAGAAAAATGCTTTTTATTGGCGCAGAGTGTGGTCATCTGGATGAAGTGGAGGAAAATAAAGGAACCAGCAAAGGCACAAAGGTAGAACCGGTCCAAAGTTTGGGATCAAAAGTGCAGCTACACGCAGACTGGCTAATGCTAAAGCTAACGGGTAGCAGTCTCACGATCAAGTGGCGCACACAAAAAAAAATATGATGATAGTAAAACTAAGAAAGACTAATTTCTACAAGCAGATAAAAAGTCCCCACCATCCTGTTTATTCTGCATCCTGCAGCACTACGGATCAGAACCGCTGCAGATATGAGTCACATTACTGCTGGCGCAGGATGTACGGCAAGCCATTGTAGTATATAATTCAAAAACGCTTCTATCTTTGAACATAATTTGACCTGGATTGTTGCCAATTTTTTACTGAATATATTTACGCGTTATTTTGACTAAGATGAGTGTTATTAATACAAACCTAAAATGATACTGAAATGTAGGTAAAAAATTTAAAAATATTTTTAACTATAAATATCAGATGGGAAAAAGGGAACTAAAGACTAATCTAATGCATATTATTGAGCCTTTTATAATATTTTGCCTTTAAAAAGTGAGGCAGTTGAATGCACAGTATGCATGTGCTGGCGCATGGTCAGGATGGCACCACCTCTGCCTCAAATTGAGCCAGGAAAAACCCTGATATTTATTTTGTTTGTTTGTTTGTTTGTTTGTTTGGAGAAGAAAAAAGTTAAAGATCTAAAAGTTCTTTGCAAAAATAATATTGGATTAAAAAATATTAAAAAATATTTCCACTTTTATCTAAACTATCCAAATTCCAATCTCATGCCTTCCTTGGCAGTTCAAGGTTGTTGGCAACGGTGCGAGACACTGTGATGCATGTGATAAATATTGCACTGCGAAAAGGATTGTGGGTAAAAATGACTGGGAAAGTAATTTGGGGGTTTTACCTGCAAAATACAACAAAAAGTAGAACATCTAGGTTACTTTACTGTACTTCTTTATATCCATTATAGGAAGGTTGCACAAGTGTTGGAGTGCAACCAAATTCTTGAATGAACTTTTTTCCTCCTCTTCTGGGGTCCTTCCTGACAAAAGCCACAGAGGGCTGTCCTCACAGATGCCTGCATGTATGAATGTCCTCCACCTGTCACCTCATAGCTGCCTCCCACCTCCATCAACCTGTTTTCAGTGTAGCAACGAGCCAACTAACCAACCAGTACACGCCTGTTGCTAGGGGCAACAACCATCTAAGGGAAACTTCTTTTGTTTTTCATAACTTCTTTTTTCTCGTTTATCATTCCATTTATACATGGACTCTTTTCTTCTCCTGCTCCCCTTTAATATCTTATTGTCCTTTAACAAGTCTGTCTGCTCCACTTCTTCTATCCAGAGCCTCTCTCAACCTGTTTTTTGTTTCTTAATCTTGTAAAGTTAGTAAAAGATTGTCTCTGAGAACTAAGTTCTTTAGAAGATAAGTTCAAAAACCAACAATAGTTGCAAGTTTTAGATCAAACTTCTCACTTCCTAAACTCACTCAGATCCAATATATTGGATATGATAGTTATATGATAAATATGCTTATGCTTGTGTAAAAGTAGACATACCACCCCTTTAATGTGACTTCTAGCTGATACAGTCAGGTTAGTGAAAAGGAATGTTTTGTTGGTTTGTGCATCTGACATTTAAAGGTTAGCAGATGATGCTCTGTCAGTGAAAAAGGTTCATTCCTGCAGGTTTACTCAACAGACTCAGAACTACAATCATGTGTGTGTAAGCCTGCTTACATACAGGTGTGTTTTCTTTATTTTGTGCATCATATAATGAATATGCAAAACTTAGCCATCTGAAGCATACAACTCAACAACTCAAAGCAGATTTCTGCAAATTAAAGTCTCGTGAGTTATAGCATGGCGCCCCCTGGTGACCAAACAGGAAACTTCCCACATATTGAATAGAATGATTGAACCATGTTCGTCATTTTTGCTGCAGAATGAAGTCAAATTTTATTGTGATTCAGGAAAATTAAAAATTTGTCAATAAAAAGTTTTTAGATGAAAACGTATTGACTTGAACCTTTTCAATCAGAAGACAAATGAACCAATGTCAGTGTGATTGAATTATACTGGGTGATTGATTTTGACTGGTTTAGATAGAACTTCATTGATGCATTTGTGTTTCAGTCCTGCAAAAAACAAACGACCTAATGACACAAACCCAACAGAGATGGCATCAAACTTCCTCTGAACAGTAAAGCAGATCTAGAGCATGTTAAGGTGGAGATTTATCAAAGAGCCTTTTCTGTATTTTAATTTAATCATTCTGTGTGTTTCATACTACAATAAACCACATTTTTAGGGTTTTAGGTAACTGTGTGAGCTCATTTTGATAATTTATCAATAATTAAACATATGCGACATGGATGTTTCATCTCCACAAATAACACAAGCCTGGAGGAGTTCTGCCATGTGGTGAAGTTGCTAATGGTGCTACGGGTTAGCTTCTGCTAGCTGAGACATTCACTGCTGTTTCCTGGACACTAAAACAACAGCTTTCCCCATCACGAGCCAAGATGGGAGAGGCCAAGCGACCGCTCGACGTAGATCTGTCTGGCTCTCAAATCCTAGAATTTCACCGTCTATTTTCTCTCAGAAGCTAATTGAGATAGGTGTAGTAGACCATTTTCACGTTCAGCCGACATAGAAAACTCAGAGTGACTGATTATAATCAGGAATCATAAAAAAAATGTTTTTCATTGTTTCATACCTTTAGAAAAAATGACTAAATAATTGCTTTGCTATTTTTTATTTGTACCACTCTAAAATGAGTCTTGTATTAGAAAAAATCTGAACATAAACACGTTAAAAGTGGATCTACAGCAGCAGTCTGCTGGAAAAATAGAAATGCTTTTGGGGCCACATAAAATCACTCAGAAGGTCATAAAGGGCCCCTGTGCCACACTTTGTACATGTTTGCTGTAGAGCTTTCTGCACACGGCGGGCATCTATTACAAGGTCTAAATCTATCTTTGTCTTCCTGTGTTTGAATTCTGACGCATCTTCATTTAAAATGTTTTTGTACTTTTTTCACATCATTTGTGAGGATTCTTGAACATCACTCAAGTTCGGCTGTTCTTTGTGTCAGCGTACAATGTCAGACAGTCACACCTTTGAGGATGTTCTCGGCCATGACTTTGACCTGGACCTCCAGTGAGTGTTTGGACGTGAAGGTGATCTCAGCTGAGACGTGGACCACCTCACCGATGAACACGGGGACCAAAAACTCAGTCTTCTCCACCCGCACCAGCGCTACCCAACACCGTTCCTGCAGGGGGAAAGATTACAGAGGAAAAGATGTAGATAGAAGACATTGATGATATCCTGTGTACTCTGACATTAAAACATCCAGAATAGTCTAAGGAGCTTTGAAAGAAAAGCGTCTGGACTTCTTTGAGTTGCTTGAAGACGTTTCACCTCTCATCCAAGAGGATTCTTCAGTTCTAAGGTCAAATGGTGGAGAGTCCCAGATTCAAACCCAGTGGGAGTTTCCCCCCGAAAAGGGAACAAAAGGCCCCCTGATGATCTACATAAACACTTGAGCCAAGGTGTGAGGGTGGGTGTGGGTCCTATTCAGCCAGAGTTTCGGGTGAGCTCATTGTGAAGCCTGGCCCCACCCTATCATGTGAATTCCTGAGGTCAGATGGCCCAGGATATGCGTGGGCATTGAGGCATCTGTGAAGGGATCTCAAAACTGAATTATAGATGGCAGACAGTTGGTGTCGTAAACCACCGCCTCTGTTCAAAGATGTTGCTCACAGTGGACATAAATGGCTTCCTTTACTCCTGTTTCAAACCATCTGTCCTCTCTGTCCAAAATGCGAACATTGGCATCCTCGAAAGAGGACACTAAAGGACACTTTGTCCTTTAGATGCAAATGAATTGCTGAGTCCTGTCCTGTGGAGGTGGCTCTTCTATGTTGTGCCATGCGCTTGTGAAGTGGCTGTTTGGTTTCTCCGATGTAGAGGTCTGGGCATTCCTCGCTGCACTGTACAGCATACACCACATTGTTCAGTTTGTGTTTAGGAGTTTTGTCTTTCGGGTGAACCAGTTTCAGTCTGAGTGTGTTGCTGGGTCTGAAGTACACTGGTATGTTGTGTTTGGATTAGACCCTCCTGAGTTTCTCTGATACACCGGCTACATAGGGGATGACAAGGTTGTTGCGTCTGTCTTTCTTATCCTCCCTCGCTGGTGTCTGGTCTTCTTTTCTGTGCATCTTTGCTGACTTTATAAACGCCCAATTAGGATAGCCACATGTTTTAAGTGATTCTTTATATGTGTGTGTTCCTTCTTTTTCCCGTAAGGGTTAGAGGGAACATGTTCTGCCCGGTGGTGTAGGGTCTTGATTACTCCAAGTGGATCAAGATGAAACCATGGTGTCCTTTGACGTAGTCTCCCTCTTCACTTGCAAACCCACTACGGAGGCAGTGGAGACTGTCAGAAAACGACTACAAGAAGACAGCACCTTGGAGACAAGGACCAACTTCACACCCGATCAGATTTGCACACTGTTAGACCTCTGCCTCACCACTACAAATTTCAAATACAACGAAGGTTTCTACAGACAAAAACATGGCTGCGCCATGGGCTCCCCCGTGTCACCTATTGTAGCCAACCTTTACATGGAGGAAGTGGAAAGAAAGGCTCTTGGCTCTTTTAAAGGGAGAGCACCCAGCCACTGGTGCAGATATGTGGATGACACCTGGGTCAAAATCAAAACAGAAGAAGTGGAATCCTTCACTACGTACATCAACGCCGTGGACAAAAACATCAAGTTCACCAGGGAAAACATAAAGGACAACTGCTTGCCTTTCCTGGACTGCTCTGTGCACTTTGAAGAGAATGGCAACCTCACCATTGAAGTGTACCAGAAGCCCACACACACGGACCAGTACCTCCTCTTCGACTCACATCACCCTCTGAAACACAAACTTTGAGTAATCAAGACCCTACACCACCGGGCAGAACATGTTCCCTCTAAGCCGGAAGGGAAAAAGAAGGAACACACACATATAAAGGAATCACTTAAAACATGTGGCTATCCTAATTGGGCGTTTATAAAGTCAGCAAAAATGCACAGGAAAGAAGACCAGACACCAGCGAGGGAGGATAAGAAAGACAGACGCCACAACCTTGTAATCCCCTATGTAGCCGGTGTATCAGAGAAACTCAGGAGGGTCTTCTCCAAACACAACATACCAGTGTACTTCAGACCCAGCAACACACTCAGACAGAAACTGGTTCACCCGAAAGACAAAACTCCTAAACACAAACTGAACAATGTGGTGTATGCTGTACAGTGCAGCGAGGAATGCCCAGACCTCTACATTGGAGAAACCAAACAGCCACTTCATAAGCGCATGGCACAACATAGAAGAGCCACCTCCACGGGACAGGACTCAGCAGTTCATTTGCATCGAAAGGACAAAGGTCACTCTTTCGAGGATGCCAATGTTCGCATTTTGGACAGAGAGGACAGATGGTTTGAAACAGGAGTAAAGGAAGCCATTTATGTCCACTGTGAGCAACCATTTTTGAACAGAGGCGGTGATTTACGACACCAACTGTCTGCCATCTACAATTCAGTTTTGAGATCCCTTCCCAGATGCCTCAACGCCCACGCATATCATGGGCCATCTGACCTCAGGAATTCACATGATAGGGTGGGGCCAGGTTTCACAATGATCTCACCCGAAACTCTGGCTGAATAGGACCCACACCCACCCTTACACCTTGGCTCATGTGTAGTCATGTGTAGAAGATCATCAGGGGGTCTTTTGTTCCCTCTTCGGGTGGAAACTCTCACTGGGTTTGAATCTGGGACTCTCCAACGTTTGACCTTAGAACTGAAGAAGCCTCTTGGATGAGAGGTGAAACGTCTTCAAGCAACTCAAAGAAGTCCAGACGCTTTTCTTTCAAAGCTTCTTAGACTACAATGACCTGGATGACTGAGAACCTTCACAGACAACATCCAGAATATGAAAAAAATGCCACAGCAGATGAGACGATAAAAGCAACAGTAAAATAAAGTTCACCATGTGACAGATGACGCAAGATATGACACTTACTCCATTGAGTGTGTTGCAGTGCCGCGTGCCAACGATGGCTCCAGCTTCCTCAATCATCTTGAGGATGATGCCACCGTGAACGTTGCCCATAATATTCGCATCGTCCGGTCTCATCACCCTGGATCAGAAAGAGAAAAATGTTGGCGTGTTTCTGCCTAACTTTATATTAAAGCAGCTACACAGAATTTTCGGTCACTTCAGGAATTATGTACGATTTTTTTAGAAATCCGTAAAAGTTTCTTATTTTTTTGCAAAGTCCCCCGTCCCACAGAGGCTAGAGTAATTTTAATTAGGCGTCGCTCTGCATTAGCCAATAGCGTTAGATACTCGCTTACATACAATCACAGAGTGTGCAAAGTTTGCAACATTTCTTATGGACAAGTCATCCATAAGTTTGTTTGAAGGGGGTGGGGCTTATGGCATAATACATTTTTTCACCTCTAGGCGGTGCATTCAGACAAAAAAAAACTCAAGATTTCTGCTTTAAAAGATTTCCTGTGACCCACTAATTATAATAAACTGGTTATGAATTTTGCTGAAATTTAATAGAACAACTTATGAAATTCAACAGGAATATACCCGAACAGTGAATACACAATTGGGGTTAAAATTTGAGATAAAAAAAAATAAACTAATAAAATATCACATAATATAAAATTACCTTACAATAAAAACATATATAATGCAAAATTATCAAAAAAAAGTTGATGGGATTGTTTTCTTTACCATAGCCACTCAGCTCAAAGAACAGGCTGGAATAAATCCTTAATTGGTCATCTGGAACATAATCTCTAGCAGGAGGTGTCATAAGCACCATCTGAATCCAGTTCCTCACTGAGCGCATCAATCCAGACCAACAGGTTCCTATCTAATCTTCTGAAGTCACAAACAAGTAAAAGTTAAGCCACATAAGTCTCCGCCATTAGTCTTGGATCTGACTAATCCCTGAATCAGACATCAGATGGGACAAAAATCCACACCTTGACGTTACTAGTAATCCCAACACATTTCCCATAGAACTTTATAGTTTGTTTATTATAAACATGAAGTGTTGATCAGTTCCAGTAAAATGTTGTTCAGGTAAGAGAAACAACACAGAATAGGGTTAGGGTTCCATCACAGATACCAACGCTGAAAAAACACGGATTTACAACGATGAAAAGGAGAAGTTATTTCATGAACACAACAGCAAAACAGTTAAATCTGATCTTGCAATAGAGACAATATCCAGTTTGAGGGAGCAGTCGGAGGTGTGTGTGTGTGTGTGTTCAACAAGACAGCCCATTCACAAACGTATGAGATCTTGATATTTAATGATTAGAGAAGGGAACTGTTCTGATCACGGAGTAGGAATGAATTACCTGCAGAGTTGTAATTTGTCGCCCCCTCCTCTACAGACATCCCTGCTGATTGGCTGGCTTTGACCCGACTGCTGTTTCCTCATCACTGCAGCTGTTTCATCCATTTTATCAGCTTCCTTGCTGCTAAGCATCTCAGAGCAATGCAAGTTCACACCCAAGCTGACTCTCGCCTTTTGCATCAACACACTCCTACACTGTAAGTTCAGCACTTCTGACGACGCCACTGTAGGTGATGTCACACGTTTTGAATGCTGGAACCACCTTGAGAGTCATTACTGGATAAACCGGAACTCTGTATATTCTTCTCAG
The DNA here is from genome assembly GCF_043380555.1 of Nothobranchius furzeri. Taxonomy (NCBI): domain Eukaryota; kingdom Metazoa; phylum Chordata; class Actinopteri; order Cyprinodontiformes; family Nothobranchiidae; genus Nothobranchius; species Nothobranchius furzeri. Next base: position 32,420,867 of record NC_091755.1, read on the forward strand.
GTAGGTATGAACCAGTAAGGTCTCTTATCTATATTCTTCTCAGGTAGGTATGAACCAGTAAGGTCTCTTATCAGCACATGGAGGTGTGTGTCAGACAGGAAGAGCAGGAAATACAACAGGCATTGACGTATACAGTAGCATAAGGGCTAAGGACTATTGGCCATAATTTGACTAGCAAAAACTTGTTAAAATGGTTACATTTTTATCTTGTGTTGGAACAATTTGCAGCAAAATACCCTTGATGAGTGAATTATTTTGACAGATAGCCAGGATACTGATAATAAGCACGCCAGCTGAGAGAAATATCCTTTCTACCTCTTTATTGTTGTTCCAGGATCGACATACTGGGAGCAAAACTACATAAAAGTTGGGTTTTTGTTTTTCGTTACAAAGGAGCAGATGGTGCTGCTTCAAGGTGGTTGTTTTTGTTTAATACTATTATTATTTCATGGTACATCATGTGGTTTGTTATGATATGCCAATGATGCCATAAACATACAGAAACACATACATATGGATATTACACAAATTTGACTGTGTTGATTTTCTTTTGTTTTGTTGTTGTTGTTGTTGTTTTACCACATCAGACTTTTCCTGAGGCTGTACGTGAATTATTTTAATTTAAATGCAAATTTCTAATCAAAATATTTTAAAGCCAAAGGGAAGGGGCTGGATTTCATTGGGCTTTGCCCAACATGGAAGGGCTGGTTGGGTCACCACCAATTCCAGTAGTGTTAATGGTAATTACCAGTGATAATGGAATCAACAAGAGGTGCCTAAAAGTTAGAAAGAGACTCACACATCATTTAGTTTTGTGTTTTTGGCTTTTGGGAAGAGGAGTGACAAAAGCATATACACTGCAGAGACGTCTGTTTGGGAGATACGCACCAGTGCCAGAGGAAGGTAGAGGAGCCCAAGGCTTGTACTCCAGTAAAAGTCGCAATACTTTAATATATTAGTAAGTAGTCAGAAAAATAGAAAAGTCCTCTAATATAAAAAATTTAAATAGTTGACGTATTTTGTAATTTATTTAATCAAATAAATAAATTATACATAATTGTACTGCAATGGACATAAATGTAAAATGTAGGTACACGAAAACAATTTTTGTCATAGTTTCATTAGTTTCTTCTTATGTTTAGCTCATAATTAATTAACATTGTGGTTATTTTTATACCAACAAGTGATTCCATCCACTTCACTACTGAAAAATTCAATCTGCCTTTATTTTATAAGAAAATGTATTCTGCTTATCAAAACAGACTGGGGTCTTTGCATTTTCCTAATCACTGCTAAATGGCTAAAACTATACTTTCTCTGCAAGGTTCATCGTGTCATTTTTGTGTTGTTGTTATTGTTAATTTGCCACCTTAAAGTTAACTGCTCTGGGGTTAGCACAGAAGTAGCACCACAGATGAGGCTCTAATATTATAAAGGGGCAAGCTGAGGCCAGCTACTCTGTTAGAGGCACATTTGTAAGAAAACATTGCAAACACGCTTTAAATTGTTTCAAATTCTGGTGTGAAATTAGAATATAACACCAGCAATTTGGTTATAGTTGTTTTAGATACAATAGTTTCTAATAAGTTTCAACGTATAAAAAAAATTCCAAAAAATACACTGATAGCTGAGTTTTTATCTCAGTGACAACATTAAAGTAGTTGTCTCAGCAACTCTTTTTAACTTTAGATAAATTCATTCACATGCTGTTTCTAGGGCTGAACGATTAATTGCATATGCAATTAAATTGCGATGTGACAAAGGGAGGTTTTCTAATCGCAAAGGCTGTGATTTGACTGGCAGCGAGTGGTTAGCTCAATGCCAATTACATTCTTACAAATTATGAATTAGGAACGTGCCAAATTATTACATTTGGAGTCTAATAAAAAGTAAATCTGCCATTAATCAAATAAGTACAAACAGATAATTTAGTAAAGCTAGAAAACTGTAAGAGATTTCAACTCCACAGAGTTTTGGCTAGCAGCTATGAACGTAACTGAACTATGGAAACTCAGCATGGACAAGACATCAAAAACTCTAAACACAAAATACTTTAATAATTGGGACACACTTCTTTCCTGCAAATCCATTTTCACAGTACCAATACCTATGCTCCTTCAAGGGATGTGCTCCTGGCTGCAAATCATTGCACCTTCAAATACAACATTTTTTCTTTACTTGTGAGTGTTTATGCATATGTAGACAAATAAACTTGTTGATATGTGATTTATATGATATGTAGATAAATATGTAGACATATAAACTTGTTTATATTCACTACAAGTTACATAGATTTTTTTTGCTTCTGTTGGTTGAAAAATGAGGAAAGCCCTTTGAGAAAATGATCGTGAATTAAATCGCAATTGCAATATTGAAAAAAAAATCACAATGAGATAATTTTCCTAAATTGTTCAGCCCTAGCTGTTTTCACACCTTTTTAAAGCTAAATTATCATTAAACATATCTAAACTAATTATCAAGGGGGGTACAAGGGGTCCAAGCTTGCTGTAGGGGTGGCAATAGCCCACTCTAGGTCCTCCTAGAACCGCCCCTGAAATCCCCGATATACCAAACCAGAACAGAATTAATTGTCACCGGAAACACAGAGATGCTCTAGAAAATATATGGTATTGAGTGTGTGGTGTTAAAACGGAACCTGAAGCGAATTATCAGGTTTACTATTCTGTTCATGAACGGCTGTCGCATCGTTTGCCCTTACCATCACTACCGGTCGCTAGCATGTTTAGTAGCCTGTGCGTGTTGATGCATAAAACCGGAACAAACAGCAATACCTGCACAGCTGGAGGGAGGATGGGGAAGCTTCGCGCATCTGTGGTACAGACATCTGTGAAAGAAAGATTCCTGCCGGTGTAAAGTGAAACTAGGCTCCCCCGGTGTTCTGTTGAAGTCTGGTGTCCCTGATAAAAAGAGTCGATTAGAAAGTAATGGAGAGCAGGCATGGGCGGGCCAGCTGGCTCAACAGGCAATGCCCGGCGGGCAGACACACATTTCCAGGCCAGACCCATAAAATGTCACAGCATTTGACCGAAAAGTATATTATAAACCATTTTTATTGACCGCAACAGCCCATTGGTTGATTCTTTTGAAGGACATTGGACTCATCCAATGAAATCCTTCGCCCTGCCCCTTTGACTGAGGTTATATTTTGCCAATTGAGTTTGAGAAATTAGTGGAGATTGGGGAAAAAAAGTTAAAATGCAAATACCTGGAGTGACAAATTATTACAGTAAAATGTTTTGAATAATAATAACAATTATTATTATTATTATTATTATTATTATTTTGTTGTTGTTGTTGTTGTTGTTGTTAATTATAATATAACAGTAAACGTAAAATTAAGAAAAATAAAAAAAGAGAATTAGGAAATAAAAGTCCAACCCTGCAGTAGAGCACATGGATAATGTATATGTGGAATTAAATTGTGTTTTAATAGTCTCAAATCATTTGACTTTATTTGGTGTAAATTAGTGTGAAACTGTTTTATTTTATTATTTAGAGCAAAATGCTTTTCAGAAAGAGGAAGTAAAACGTGCACATTACTCGGAGTCACCAAAAGGGGGCAGCAGAGACCGCTCAAAGTTACTTAACATGTAATAATTCATTTTGCCTGTAGGGGCGCATCGACACCGCTCAAATGTGTTGCATCATGTCATCAATTGTAAGTTGTTTATTTTTTGTTTGTTTCTTTGTTTGTTTTGCATATATGTACATTGATAAATTCCCAGTGGCCTTTAATAATAATAACAAGAAGAAGAAGAAGAAGAACTTTAATATAGTGGCTATATGTAAGACGTGACTTGCACTCATTCCATTTGACAGTTCCATTTATACTTAACATCTTATGTATTCATTAAATAGGTGAACAGGTGAATACAGTGTGAACAATGGACGACAAACTGAACGTGTAACCACAACATTGCAGTTTTATTTACATCATATATACATATACAACATTTGCTGAAAATAGCAAAAATAAAACACATCATCTCAAAAGAGATATACACTGAGACAATACATGTCTACACTGCTCATCTGCACAGACTTAGAAAGGAAGTCTGTGATGCAAATGTAACTTTACACTGACCCTTTGGGTCTTACAGGGCTGTTTCAATAGCCCTTCATCACTCAGTCCAGGACGAGGACTAAATACTTGACGTGTACATACATGCGGATTTAAGAAAAATACGACCGTCTAAATTTGCCATTTTTATATAAGACAACAGACTCGCGCGCAATACTTAAGTATATGATACTTAACATCAAATAAGTGTTTAAAAGGTAAAAAGAAAAATACAAGATATGCTATAATTTCAAAACATTCCCCTAATTTAAATTACTTTACAATTTTTACAGTGATTTTAGAAAAACTGAATCTACCAGGGTCTCCATACATTAGTGCTGAGCGGCTGCGGGCCGCTCTGCGCTCTGACGGGTGCTGCTGCTGAGCTGCTGCGGGTCTGGCTCTCCAGTTTGGAGCTGAAGCTGGATTTCAGGCTCCGGAGTCTCTGCTGGATCTGAGGGGATGTCCTGGAGCTCTGCGCGCAGCAGTTCAGGCAGGTCGGGGTGTTCGTAGCAGACGCAGTCTTCTGGATGAAGCTGTTGACCCTTTTGCACGCATCTTCTTCCAAGTTTATCTTGGGGAGCAAAGCGGAGACGCGCTGGAGACAGGCTTTAACGCCTTTGTTGTAACTGTCTGCTGGGTCTAAAAAGACAAGAGAATGTTAGTTTTGTTGCTTCATCAAGAAACCAACTGTGTGTGCACCTGATGAAAAATGGTAAATAAGCAAAATCCAAACTTACTTTTGGTGCTGACAGGTGGAACGTCACTGAGGAAGCGCACGGTCATTTCTAGGATGTCAGCTTTCTCCAGTTTGGAGTAGAATGTCTTCTACAGATAAGAAGTAAAATTCAACGTTAGACACGTGACCCTAGGCAAAGTCTTCATGTGTAAATATATTTTCTAAATGAGCATAATGAAAATATACAATAAAAGCAGCTTACGTCTCTGCCCGTGAGAGGAAGGATGAGGTTTTTCAGGCGGTTTAGGCTGTCGTTGATACGAGCGCGCCTTCTTTTTTCCATCAGTGGTTTCATTGTCTGAAAAGAAAACAGATATGTTAGAATACGTTCAAAACAATATTTAAACATGATAAAAAAGATAATAAATGTTCAGACAAATTAGTCCCTTCACTCACCTTTCTCAGTTCAAGAGCCTCTTTTCTTTGAGCAACAGTCAGCCTTGGAGAAAGAGGCGCAGGAGCTTCATAAGTCATGTTTGGAGACATGTTCATCGTCATATTTGTGTCACAGAAGTGTTCAGAAACGAAATCGTAGAAGAAGTGTCTCTAACGGCCAGGAAGTGCGGTATTTATCCAGGCCCACGGCTTTGGTTTCCGTGCGTCACGGCTACGCCCCCAAGCCAACTCAAAACGATTTGGACCAGCTCCTATTCCATAAAAACAACACAAAGCCTCAAGTTTAATAAGATAACCATCTGTTTCAACTTTAATATATGCGACGCCGATGTGCGTGTCTGCATTAGAGAAAGAAAAAAACGCTGCGTCAAAAAGCTGCAGAGATCCGTGCGTAAAGACGCATAAATGCCAAACGCAGTAGCTTATTCCAAACCCACGAATCAGTAAACAACTTTGCTTCGATATTTTTTTTTTTTACCTTTGTTGAAAATTATTTTGTGTTTAAAACAAAACACTACACACAGTTGCTGGTGCGTAATTACGCAGTGATCCAAGGTAAATGCAAAAATGTACAGCTTATATTTCTGCCTAATACCTAAAATCATAAATGTATTTTAAACAATTAAACTAACTCTTATTCTTTTTACATATAACTTTAAAATGTCTAAAATACATTCTCAATGTGCGTGTATTTGTTTATCTGATGCAGTTTCTTGGTGAGGTTTCCAAGATGCGTAATTCTGTCATGTGAACAAAGAGCCATGTTGATCTCTATATGTGTGATTTATTTTTAAATTATTGTATTTTAGATATTTTAGACGGATGTCTACTCAACACAACGGGATTAACCACATGAACCATGTGGATGGGTCAGACGTGTGTGTGGAAAATAATTCACAAACACACTCTTGCTTTAATCATACCCAAGCCACGCCATACTTTCAACTGACATCTGCTCTTATATTTTAACCACAATAGTTTAGCATATCCATGTGACGTGTCTATGCAGTTTCTGCCTGCGGGAGTCACTACCTGGAGGGGGTATCCGACTGCTGCTGACGCTTCGTGCAGCGAGGTGGGGGCTGTCTAACGGAAGGAGGGGATAGGGCGGTGCATGCTGGTCACAAAAGACACCATGAAATATAAAATCACCCAATGTTTTCTGGCTAAATTTAAATATTTTGACTTTACGCAGACCTCTAAATAGTTCATTTGATTAATATAACTTTTCATCGATCAGAAGATTTGCAAACATGGTGAAACCGTTTTTTTCTTCTTCTATTATTACTAAAAACTGGGAGAGATGACAGTCCATCAAATGCCTCAGCACTCAGGGGAACCACGCGCGCAGCACGCGCCACGGGGACCAGATGGTTGTCTGTTACAAAGATCCCAGCCCCTCCTTCGCGCTGTGACCAACCCCCCACCCATTCTTCACCCTGTTCACCTCCGGGTCCCACCGAAGCCAGCTCACATCCTAGCTCACCCTCACGGATTTACGCGTTTTTTTTCTATAAACTTCAAATGCAGACACATGATCTCCACGCAGCTTTGGCGTTGGTATCCCGTGTTCCTATAGGTCCATGCTCGTCCAACTGAAAAAAAATTATTCTCAACCCCCCTCTCCCCAAACACGTCCATGACGCAATTGTCTCCTTTGGCTTCTTGGACGTTTTCAGCATCCAAGCAACCAACGGCATATCAAATCTGGAAATTATCCTTTAAATCTTTTGGGGGAGAAGCGTCATTCGTTTTAAAAAATGTGCAGTTTTTGCATGACAAAAAAAGTAAAACGTGCAAAATCAGCCATTGAATAGAAACTACGCAAATCCAGTTGATTTTAATGATAAACAATGAAAATACAATTCGCACGGCGAAAATTGCCTATAAATGTTTACATTTAATTTGATTTCTCAATTTAAAAGTAAAAGTAAATAAAACTTGGCGAATATTTTGCTTAATTTTAACGTGAATGACAGCATCAACCCAGTCCTGATATTTAGAGGCACACTTGCTGCACGCGCCCCTCACCACCCGCTGGGACAGGGATGGTGAAGTTGGAGGGAGGGGGGGGGGGGGTCAGCAGCACTACTTCGTTTTTCCTCTTACGGTTAGAGTGCTCTTTTGTCTTTTCAAGCAAATTTGGCGTCTGCAACCCATCTGTGCAGCCAGGATAACAGGGAGCCTTTGTCTGGCTGCCCACCGACACATCAAGATAGAAAGCAGGTGACTTCTGGTGCAACCTGATGTGAAAGGGACACATCATATCTGATGAGGGAAAAAAAAAAAAGAATTTTTGAATTCTTGACACAAAATGAGGTGCATGTCAAATAAAACTGTTCTTCTTCTGTTAAATGGAATAAAGGAAGTATATTTTCAGATCCACACACTCAGTTTAATCCTTTGAAGTGTAAATAAAATATAAGTTTACCTAAATATAGTGGTGCTATATTCACAGTTCCTGGTAAACATTAAACCACAACTATTGTTGGAGTAAAAGTGGTTGGTCTGTCAACAGAAAACGAGATCAGAGGCAAATCAACCAAGAAATATATCCAAAGATTGAAATCTCACAAACATACTTGCAGGATTTCAAACTGGATCCTTCTAAGCTATAATAGCAATAGCATAAACTGTTCTACAACGTGTTTACTGGTAGATGGTCTTACGTTAGTTTTACCAACAGAAACCAGACATTTCAACACCTAGATATAATGCTATAGATGTGTAAGATTAAATGTGTGAGATTTGGATGAGGAGTTAGATTTGTTTAAATGGCCACAAGAATTACACCTGGATGAATAGAACTAAGAGGGAGTGATGAAACCGCAGGGGTCAGGTCTGATCTGACACTCCCAGCGCGTCAAAAACAAACACTTGGTCAGCCACCCTCCGCGTCAGACCCCTGATGCAAAGGTGCCCTTTATCGTCATTTATGTGCGAAAAGGGGTTTTCCCCTTTTCTGACTGCAGATCCCAATGCAGCGTAAAACTGACGCAATGGGATATCCGCTGATACGGCACCGAACCAACTCATTTAACCGCACCTAAACCTTAACGTTTTGCTATTTATAACCTTCCCCTCACCCTCATCCTAACCTTAACCCTCTTGCTACCTAAAACATTACTCTCACTGTGATCAAGCGTTTGTTTCCCATTCATTCTGACTCTGAATTTTCGTATTTGCCGCCCAAGGGGAACATTAGAACATACCATCTGGCGAGGGGGAGGTTACAAATGCCCTCTACTTTGAACGTCCACCTTGGTAGCTGAAACCTGCCCCTCGCGTTGGCTCGGTCCAAACCCGACCAATGACGAGGGCACCCGCCGTTCACTTCATAGGGCCGGCTTTTAGAGCAACCGGCACATCACTAATGTAGCAAGATGGTTAAGGTTAGGATAGGCGTGAGGAGGACATTTATGTTACAAACCCTGAAGCTGTTTAGGCATTGTGGTAGAGGGGTAACATAAAAACTGGTGTGGAAAAAGAGGGGAGTGTAAATAAAATTATTTTATTAACAAAAGGCAAATACAATCATTCAGTCCTTGACTGGAAAATACAAAACGGATATAACTAAAGAAGGCGACGGAAAAAAACTCAAAACACCTGAGACAAATGGTCTCAGAGAAGAAAGTACGAGAATATTGGTACTAACAAACAAAAGAAAAATGCCAGAACTAACTAACTAAAACAAATCTCGACGGCTATCTCTATTCTAAATATTCTTGCAAAAAAAACTTAAAGCGAGCTCTAAAGCGGAAAACAAACTGAAATTCAAGCACTAGGGCAGACAAAACGGGATCACTAAACGAAAAAGACTAATAATTACTCGATGGTGACACAAAAGGAACAATTTATCTTAATTATCACACTCATTCAAGTTCTTTATCGAATTTCACCAAATCTAAGTCGTTTGTCACTAAGATCAAAATCGAGGAGAGAAAGATAGGGTGTTAAGCTGTGAATCTCTCTCTGAGAAACTGAAGCTGCAGTCTTGTAAACCATCTGTCCTCATTAGTTGATGGTATGCAGCCGGGAGAGCGAAGACGGGCAGAGGTGGAGGCCAGCCTGACGACGGACCTGTCCAACATCCTGAACAGCAGGGAGGGAGCAGGACTGGTTAGGGTGAGGTACATTGAGCTTGTTTGGTGCCCTGGCTGCGGACATCCCATCGCGTCAGTTTTACGCTGCATTGGGATCTGCAGTCAGAAAAGGGAAAAAACCCTTTTTACACATAAGTGACGAAAAAGGGCACTTTTGGCGTCAGGGGTCTGACGCGGAGGGTGGCTGACCAGTCGTTTGTTTTTGACGCGTTGGGGGTGAGAACGTGTTTGATCTGACCAAATTATTATGTCCCTTTAGTTTTTATAGCACTTTTTAGCAACCAGGGGGGCACAAAGTGTTGCAGCATCACCATAATATCATGGAAACAGATTTAAATGCAACACTTCAGTCGAGGTGGCTCGGGCATCTAGGTAGGATGCATCCTTCATGAGGTTTTCCAGGCATGTCCAATCATTAGGAGATCTAAAGGAAGACCCAGGACACAATGGAGGGACTCAGCTGGCCTGGGAATGATTTAGGATTTCGTTGGAGGAGCTGGTCCAAGTGGCTGGGGGAAGGAAATCTGGGGCGCTCTGCTGCTGCCCCTGCAAGGAAGATGGATCGAGTGTCCGCCCTGGAACTGGGAGATAGGGGTTCAAATGCTGGTCGGGTAATACAAAAGACTTTTAAAATGGGACCCAATGCCTCCTGGCTCTCTGTTTTAAGGGGATGGATTGGGGGGTTAAACCACCAAATAGTTCCCAAGCGCAGCCACAGCTGCAGCTCACCGCTCCCCACGAGGAATGTGAAGATGGAATTCACCATTGTGTGGTGACGGTGGAGGGAGGACTGATTTAAACCCTTATATATAGAACTGCAGTTATCAAGGTGTTGTAAAGAAAGCATGGATGAGGTTTTGAAAGTTTTTCTGAAAGAAAGTGATCATTACTTTAGCTAAGAAACCACATTGGGAAACTGAAGTGATGTGTTTGCCAAAGGACTCGAGCGACTCGAGGGTTTTTCACAGAGGATCGACTGAATGGTGCTAGTGGGCCAAGACTACTGTCCGGGTTTGCAGCCTCCTTCTTATCAACAGGATGACTTCTGCTTTATTTTAGGACACAGGAATAAACAATCAGTTACATGCCAGTGTCCTTTCACCACTTTTTAAATAGCCCTTGACACACGGCGAATACTGACTGGCTTAAAGGTTTGAAGCATGGAAGTGTTGCATAAAACCAGAGAAATTAAATGCACAATCAGAGAAATTGATTTCAAACCACTTTTTGCTGCAATAACTTCATTGTCTTGTGCATGACCTGCTAACTCTGTCACAACGCCAGCAGTAAATGTTCACCCACTTTTCAATGCTGGCTCACATCAGCCTTTCAGGTTTAGGTCAAGACCTTGAATGGGTTTTTACAACACCGTGATTCTGTTTTCTTTGCGTACTTTCATCATTTTGCTGCTGTGTTTGGCATCACAGTCCTGTTGAATGACCCAAATTCAGTCAGCTTCAGCTGGTGGACAACTGGACTCCTCGTTGGACTACGACCACAAGGTCCGGGGCTGTAGCTGCAAAACAAGACCAAATCACCAACCCTCCATCACTGTGCTTGACAAGTAAAGGGAGCTTGTGTTGGTTTAGTTCACATTAAACATGATGCTGTGAATATTGTTGACCACTGTGCTCTATTGTTTTTCTGCAAATAGATTCACGGAGCATCACATTTTCTGTGTTTTTATGTTAATAATTATTAATTATTAATATAATTCAAAATGGATTAAATCCAGTTCTCCTCATAAATGTACACAGCACCTCATAATGACGTGACAAAGGTTTCTGGGAGATTTTTGCAGATTTATTACAAGTTTTTAAAAAGAGAGAAATCAAATGTACGGAAGTGTTTATCATGCTTTAACACGACGCTCAAAATTTAGTGCAGTTGCATCCTGTTTCCACCAATCATCCTTGAGCTGCAGCTTCACTAGAGTCTGTCATGCTCTGTGTCCTCGTCTCCTGTGTCACATCATGGTTCCCCTCCTTGTTGTGTCATTTACTGTATTTTCCCCCAGCCTTTCAGTGTATTTTGTTCTATAACTCTTTAGGTCATTAGTTTAGTCCTTAGTGACCTTATTTCTATAGTGTTTAGATTTCTTTGTTTTACAGGTTTTATGTCTGATTTCCTCCCCTGCTGGGTTCTGCTTCTCCTCTCAGTTTATTAGTCCCACCTGTGCCCAGTTCCCTTAATCATCCAGCCCTGCGTATTTAAGCCCCGTTCTTGTCTTCTGTGTTTGTCGGTTCATTGTAGCCCTCTGATTTCCATTTCCCAGTGTTTTTGGGTTTTTGAGTTTTTTCCTGTGTGATTTTGAGTTCTAGTTGGCTCCCTTGGTTTTAAATATTTTCGAATAAGTTTTTTGTGTTTCTCAAAATAAAGACTTTGTATTTTACCAACACATTCTCACTCCCAGCGTGTCAAAAACAAACGCTTGGTCAGCCACCCTCCACGTCAGACCCTAGACGCCAAAGTGCCCTTTTTCGTTACTTATGTGCGAAAAGGGGTTTTCCCCTTATTTGACTGCAGATCCCAATGCAGTGTTACACTGTGAAACGTTAAGGTTTAGGTGCGGTTAAATGAGCTGGTTCGGTGCCGCATCAGCGGATATCTCATCACGTCAGTTTTACGCTGCATTGGGATCTGCAGTCAGAAAAGGGAAAAAACCTTTTTGCATATAAGTAACGAAAAAGATCACTTTTGGCGTCTGGGGTCTGACGTGGAGGGTGGCTGACCAAGCGTTTGTTTCCGACGCTTAGGGTGTGAGAATGTGTTGATTTTACACACCTCATCTCCTCGAGTTGTTCTGGGTTCCTGAACATTTGGTCCAACCTTTCCCTCAACGCGACAGTTGCATTGAAGGGCCCAGTGGACTCCATCATGCATGAGTGGGAGATATCTAAAACCTCAGGGCTCTTTCTAAAGCTGATTGGTCATCTCAAATGAGCAATCAAGGAAGAAGGGCCTACATCAGGGAGGTGACCAAGAACCTGATGGTCACTCTGCCAGAGCTCCAGTTTTATTCTGTGGACAGAGAACGACTAATTTGGCTCATGGTGGCGTGGGCAGAGGAAGGCAACATTTGTTAAAGCCATGGACAACCTCTACGTCTAAGATGCAACATTGTCTAAAGAATGATTTTGTCTGTGTTCCCGAGTTCTTTCCCCTCCCAGCAGGAATAATGTGGTTGCTTTGGTCCAGTTCAGAAGATTTGGCTGCACCACCTAGTTTTCTCATGCAGACGATCCGGTCATTAACACTTTAACATTAGGAACATTAGGAGGCTATAGTCGGACGGTGGAAGGAATACTTTGAGGAGCTCCTCAATCCCACCAATGCGCATTCCGAGGAGGAACCAGAGCTGGGAGGCCTGGGGATGGACTGTCCGATCTCGGGGGCAGAAGTTGCTGAGGTAGTCAAACAACTACACAGCGGCGGAGCCCCGGGGGCGGATGAGGTTCGTCCTGGGTATCTCAAGGCTATGGATGTTGTAGGGCTGTCATGGTTGACACGTCTCTACAACATTGCGTGGTCATCGGGGGCAGTTCCTAGGGAGTGGCAGACCGGGGTGGTGGTCCCCATCTTTAAGAAGGGTGACCTGAGGGTGTGTTCCAACTATAGGGGGATCACACTCCTCAGCCTCCCTGGAAAGGTCTACTCCAAGGTACTGGAGAGGAGGGTCCGATCGATAGTTGAATCTCAGATAGAGGAGGAGCAATGTGGTTTTCGTCCTGGCCGTGGAACTGTGGACCAGCTCTATACCCTTGCAAGGGTGATGGAGGGGGCATGGGAGTTTGCCCAACCAATCCACATGTGCTTTGTGGATTTGGAGAAGGCTTATGACCGTGTCCCCAGGGGCACCCTGTGGGGGACGCTCCAGGAGTATGAGGTGGGTGGCTTTCTGTTAAGGGCCATTCAGTCCCTTTACCAGAGGAGCGTGAGTTTGGTCCGCATAGCCGGTAGTAAGTCGGACCTGTTCCCAGTGAGGGTTGGACTCCGCCAGGGCTGCCCTTTGTCACCGGTTCTGTTCATCACTTTTATGGACAGAATTTCTAGACGCAGCCGTGGTGTGGAGTGTGTCGAGTTTGGTGGCAGGAGAATCTCGTCTCTGCTTTTTGCGGATGATGTGGTCCTCCTAGCTTCATCCAGCTCTGACCTTCAGCTCTTGCTGGGTAGGTTCGCGGCCGAATGTGAAGCGGCTGGGATGAGGATCAGCACCTTCAAATCTGAGACCATGGTTCTCGACCGGAAAAGGGTGGCTTGCCACCTCCAGGTCGGGGGAGAGGTCCTACCTCAAGTGGAGGAGTTTAAGTATCTCTGGGTCTTGTTCACGAGTGAGGGTAGGAGGGATCGGGAGATCGACAGGCGGATTGGTTCGGCGTCTGCAGTGATGCGGACGCTGAGCCGATCTGTCGTGGGGAAGAGGGAGCTGAGCCAGAAAGCCAGGCTCTCGATTTACCGGTCGATCTACATCCCAATCCTCATCTATGGTCATGAGCTTTGGGTAATGACCGAAAGAACGAGATCGCGGATACAAGCGGCCGAAATGAGTTTCCTCCGTAGGGTGGCCGGGCTCAGCCTTAGAGATAGGGTGAGGTGCTCGGACATTCGGGAGGGACTCGGAGTAGAACCGCTGCTCCTCCGGATCGAAAGGAGCCAGTTGAGGTGGTTTGGGCATCTGGTCAGGATGCCTCCTGGACGCCTCCCCGGGGAGGTGTTTCGGGCATGTCCTGCCGGCAGAAGGCCCCCAGGTCGACCCAGGACACGTTGGAGAGGTTACATCTCCAATCTGGTCCGGGAACGCCTTGGGGTCCTGCCGGAGGAGCTGGTGGACAAGGCCGGGGAGAGGACGGCCTGGAGCTCCCTATTGGGATGCTGCCCCCGCGACCCGGACCCGGATAAGCGGAGGAAGACGACGACGACCAGACGACGAACATTAGGAACATTAAACAGGTGCGGCAGTAGCTCAAAAGGTAGATTGGGCTGTCCAGAAGGTTGTAGGTTCAATCCCGGCTTCTGCCAGACACTGTAGTGTCCTTGGGCAAGACTCTTAACCCTCTGCCTGCTGGTGGTGGTCAGACAGAGGAACTGGTGGCGTTTGTGCTTGGAAGGCTGACCTCAGTACGCCCCAGGACAGCTGTGGCTACATCATAGCTCATCACCATCAGTGTGTGAAAGTGTGTGTGAACGGATGAATGATTCACTGTAGAGTAAAGCGCTTTGGGGTCCTCTGACTCTGAAAGGCACTATACAAGTGCAGGTTATTTATCATTTAAACAGCTAAATAGTTCAGTCACTTAATGTGTGGAACTGTGAGGATTTGACCCTTAGAAGAAGAGTTTGTGTTAGGGTTAGATTGCTGGTTTGTGGCAATCTTGAGTTTAACAATCAGAGAAGACCACATAAAACCATACGGCTTATACTAAGATGCATGAGTCACCAACAATCAGCTGATTCCATAAATGAGGATTTCTGAACTTCCCTCTGAAATAATGTTCAACTGCATGCCGTCATCGATTTCAATGGTGGTCTTCATCAGAGTAGCAGGTCTGATTTTGGTGGATTTTCATGGAACGGGTCAGGCCCTACGTGATCCCAGAACACGTTCTCACACCCAAGGCATCAAAATATGACGCGTGTGACCAAGCCTCAATATATGACAATTCGGGACGCCCCAGCACGTCAGGAGACGACAATCAGGGACAAACAGCTGACGCAGCGTCCCAGAGTGTCAGTATCCGATGCCGGTGGTGAGACGGACATTAGAACTACTTGTGAACTACTTAACCTTCCCCTCACCCCAATCCTAACCTTAAGTCGTTTTCATTCTAACATGACATTTGTACGGGAAAAAAACGAAAAAAAAACTGTGATGTTTGTGTTTCACCAGACCTTGAGCAAATTTAAAAGGACATACATTTATTTTCACCTAAATATCTAAAACGAACTAGAGGTGAGGTGAACATCTTGGATCTGAGGTGTGGAGGCCGAGTCAACCATAGAAGTATGAGAAGCATGGACGTAATTTTTTTTTGGGGGGGGGGGGGCAGGGGGGACATGTCCCCCCCACTTTTTCCAAAGTCAAGTTTTGACCCCTGCACTTTTTACCATCCAAAAACAACATTACGCTATATTAAATTGACACTGGTTGAGCTCTAGGACCAAGTGGAAAACAACCGTTTGTGTTGAAGCCTGTTTCCCATTAGAGCATACTGTAAAGATACCCCCGTGTCCCCCCCCCCCCCCCCCCCCCCCCCAATTCTAAAGTGAAAATTATGTCCATGATGAGAAGTAACCTTTCTAAATATAAATCAACATCGGAAGAAATTTCACAACAAATACAAGGTGTTGTCGGGAGAGCTTCATAACAAGCTCACTCTGGAGTCAGCTAAACTCAGCAAGCCACGCCTGAATCACAGAGCTCAGACGGATGAACTGACAGAACAAAAGAAAGTGGAGAAGACTGCCTTTAAATCTGTTCACAAACGGATCAACTTTCCTACCTGGAGAATAAAGACTTACAAAAAATCTTTTAGTAAAGGTGAAAACTAAATAGAAAATTTAAATAAACAACATTTTTCCAATAAAGAACTCAAAGAATAAGCTGAAAACTCAAAATCATTGTTTTCCTTTTATTTCACCCAAAAACTTAACAGGCAGCTAAAAGATGTTCCACTCCTTTCTACCTCAGTTTTAAAGAACTGAAATTAAATTAAATGAAGTATCAATCTTAACCATTATTAATATGACACTTAAGAAATGTGTTTATATATTTGATATTTTACATGATGTTGTGTTCGAACATCTGTTTGGTGCTGATAAAGTCTTTAGGCTTGAAAATAACAGTGTAAAATCACCTTTTCTTATTTATGGCAAATATAAAACTGACAGAAAGCAGAAATTTTAATCGTTTGAATTTAAATGATTAAATATGTGTTTATGCAACAAGTCAAGTTTGGCTCAAGTTGTAACTCTTGGTAACCTTTGTGGGAGTTTTTCTGACTCAACTTCTTCCAACATTTCTGGCGGTAAGGAGGCGCCTCTCCTCACCAACAATAGAGCAGCTGCTCATCCGCATCAATGGGCTCTTGTTGACCTGTGGCTTTCTGCGTTTGCGCGCCTTTTTATATCTTTTCTTTTCCCGTGAATCATCAAATCAAGACATCTGGTGTGAAGAAGAGCTCTAAAACAACCAAGACCAAGTCTTCGTTCGATTTTTTTATTGAAAACTTTTTTTTGTCAATGACAAACATTCCAAAATGTTTTCTTACACATGTG
The DNA here is from genome assembly GCF_043380555.1 of Nothobranchius furzeri. Taxonomy (NCBI): domain Eukaryota; kingdom Metazoa; phylum Chordata; class Actinopteri; order Cyprinodontiformes; family Nothobranchiidae; genus Nothobranchius; species Nothobranchius furzeri. The sequence goes on from NC_091755.1 coordinate 32,437,461, forward strand.
ACAAATAATAAATAATCAACACATAGTGTTTACAGACTGTTCTGTTGCACAGACCAAAATACTTTAAGTCCACAGTGCAACCCTCGTACAAAATAACCCTTGGGGTTTTACAAGTGTTGTCTACAACCCGCGTCTCTGAAACCCCAAAGAGGATTGCGTGAGATCTGTGCTCGTGCCAACTGGCATCCAAAGCCAACATGAGTCAAATGCTCAGTTAACTTCAACATTAATCACTAAAACTGCTGATAATAGAATATAAACACGACTAAATAAATACAGGGGAATTAAACATCCAGAGGTTCTACCAAGGTCTCCATACAGCAGCGCTGAGCGGCTGCGGAGCGGACTGCGCTCTGGGAGCTGCTGCGCCGCTGCGAGACTGGCTCTCTGGTCTGGAGCAGAAACTGGACTTCAGGCTCTGGAGTCGCTGCTGAATCTGAGGGATGGCTCTGGAGCTCTGGGCGCAGCAGTTCAGGCAGGTTGGTGTGACGGTGGTGGACATGGACTGCTGCACGAACTCGTGGACGCGCTGGCACGCGTCCTGGTCCATGCTGGTTTTGGGGAGCAGCGCGGAGACGCGCTGTAGGCAAGCTTTGTAGCCCTCTCTGTAACTGTCTGCAGAGTCTGGCGGGAGGAATAGAAGATACATGATGAGAGTTTGTACTTTAGTGTTAAAGTGGATAAGTATTTGTATTTATTCAGACGATGATCCTGTTGGAGACGAGGCTCACCTTTGACTGGAGAGGAAGGAAGGTCTCTGAGGAAGCGGACTGTCATTTCTAGAATATCAGCCTTTTCCAGTTTGGAGTAGCGTGCGTTGTCTTTGCCAATAAGAGGCAAAATCAGGCTCTTCAGGTGGCTGAGACTATCATTGATGCGAGCACGCCTTCTTTTCTCCAGCAGCGGTTTCAGAGTCTGGAAGAAAAAAGAACAATAAAACATGAGTTGTCTGTTATTTAGTCGCAAAGCTGGAGGATAAATCAGAAATAGCCCACAGCTTCGTGAGTTTCTGGGGTTTCCTTACCTTTCTGAGTTCGTTGGCTTGTTTTCTCTGGGCCACGGTGGACCGAGAAGGGGTAGACAGGCTGGCCTCAGCAGTGATGCTGGGACTCATGTTTGTTTATGTTGCTGGAAGTATTTGAGGGGAGAAACTTGTTCTTGGAGATGCTGAGCTCAAGTGTGCTGTGGAGCTGGAGAGCCTCCTATTTATTTGGCTCCGGGGCGTCAGAGGGGAGGGATGACGCTGATGAACGGACTCAAGGGGGGGAGGGCGGGTGGGGGTTGGATGCCCCTGCCTGCACCATCTGGTTGGTCTCTGGTACGCTGGTATGCGGAGTTTCGTTATTATGTTGCGTGTTTGTGCTGAAATATTAGAGCTCCAACGTCCATCAGATATCTGGTTACATAAAACCACTTTTAACTCAGGTTTGTTTCCCTACAGAAGGTGTGGATTGTTGTTTTTGAGTCTTTTAACAGTATGTCTCATATATATATATATCATATATTTTACTTCTCCCACTTGCATTTTAAATAAAATGTTGCATTTCTCACTTATAAACACACAGTTCATACTCAGATTTAAGCCATGACGTTTAATTTCCAATATCCCAAACAGTTATGCAAGTAAAAGTCATTTCATTAAAATCAAGATGGATCAAACAAAAAGCTAAAACTATTTTGAGGTCATCTTTATTTCTGTGAAGTCTGCACACCTTCCGCCACAACCAAACACACACAACGCCAAAATAAGTGAATCTGAAGCTGTGATTAATTCATCTCCCCAATGAAGGAAGCAGACACCCAAGCCACGCTGGGTTTGGATTAACATCTGTTTATGGAGCCCAGAAGCGCGTTTCAACGTCAACAACAGCTTTTACCTGTAGTAGGGGAGATACTGGAACACCCAGTAACATTAATAATATAATAAAATGTGCGTTTTTGAGAATTGTACATGCATAAACTAATAAATAAACATTATTTTCAAAAGCTTGGAAAATAGATGGAAACATCTTGGTAAATAGTCAAAATCTGAATCCTGAAAGGCTGTGTCTGATTTAGTGGGTTCAAAGTCTAAAAAATGAAGAGGAAAGTGTAATAATTATCTATTGAGAACGAAACAAGTTTTAATTTGAGAGTTTTAAATTTCGCCTTTCTTTATTTTGATATTTTGTTGGACTTTGAGCTGCTCGTGGGAATCACGCGTCCGGCACGCGCCACCACCGGCGCACCAGATGGCAACCTTCCACTCATCAGTTTCTGCACAACCCCCATGCCCCACACAGAGCCCCCTCCCCCATGTCTGCCTCAGCTACAGGTTCCCACCGTCTCGGCTCCGTGTGCTCTCACCATCGCTGCGCGCGTCTTTGGCTTTTTTTTTAAATAAAAAACCGGAATAAAAGGGTGACGGGTTTTGAACCGCAGCATTCAAACACAAAGACCCAACCGCTTTTTACTGAAGCAAGAATAAAATGTTTGTATGAAGATATCGATGTGGGGAAAATAAACTAAAAATATATAAGTTTGTTTTTAATTTGATCTAAAATTTAAGACAGTGCCGGTTTTACGCAAACTTTACGCACCAAATTGAAAGCTGTTTGTTTTATGGAGGTAAACGGAGGTTTAACGCTGAAACAAATATTTCAATGGGAATATTTAAGAACTAAAACCGAAAAAGTTTATGTTATTTAAATGTCTTGCAGCAGCTTTTTTTTTTTTTTTTTGGTCAGACCCTGGATAAAGAGGGGGCTGGCTAATGCACGCGCCCAGCCCCATGGGGCCCCAAATAACTGCCATCAGGTCCTCTCTGGGAACTGGTCCTTCCGAAACAGGAAAAAAAATCCAAGTAAGGCTTCGGTTGGGACCTTTTTTGTCTTGGAAGCAGCGTGGGTATCCATCTGCTGAAAGCGCAAAGGTGCTTTGTTGAAAAGACGAAATCTTTCCAGCAGGCATTTGGTGCTGTGTGTTTCATTTTCCTCATAACTCAACATCTCATCTTAAGGCATTTGGTTCAAATAAAGAACAATATTGGAATACAGACACAAGAGGAAAATATTTATTTAGAGATAACGTCTTTCTGTTGAGATTCAACATAGAACCCAAGACATTCAAATACGGCGTGTGGCTGACACGAGCCACGGTGCTCGGGCAGATGGAGCTGCGTCACTGAGGGGTGAAACCAAAAGCATCGTCGAGTTTTGCCCCGTCAGAGAGAGAGACTCTCTATCACAACCGCATGGAAGCTTCCAGACTTCCTACAGCTTCAACATTTTTGACGGAACCTCAAAAGACGTCTGGCATCCCAAGCCAAAACCTACGCCATCATCACCATCATCATGGATCTGAACCATCTGTACAGATCTGGACACAAAGCAGTCACCTACATTGCAGATTTGAAGAAAAGCAGTTTTAAGACCAAGTTACTGTGATTAAAACTACAAACGACTGTTTTAGCTGCAGCTTATCTTTTAAAAACAGCCAAGTATTAATGGATGTTTAGGTGCTCACATAAACTAGAATGTTTTTGTCGGATTTTGATCTAGAAAATCCGATTGAGACAATTATTCTCCAGTTGTGCACCAATCTTTTAAAACGCAACCTGAAAGCATCACACTTATTTTGTAAAGAAATGTCAGATTTTCTAACTCCTTTTTATGTTTTCCTTTGGTGCAAAAGCTTTGGCACACATAATCATGAGAATATATTCTGATTAACAGTCATGGTCTATAACCAAAACCTCAATATTTGACAAAAACTAAGTAAAATATTTCTAATGGATCGTTCTTCTCCTTTTGATGGGGAACCATAATGCTCAGTAGAGTGATGACAGCCTTCTTAGGTGTGTTCTTGCTGTGTCTTTGTAAATGCATGCTTTTCGTTCTTTTTTAAACACAGAAACAGTTTTGTTTACCTGTTTGTAGCTACGGTTTCGCCGACAGCTGCCGGCTTCTTCAGGCTGACGCTGATGGTGGCGCGTCACTTCCTTCTCTGTTTATCTGTGGGCAGCAGAGGACGTTGTCGCCCTCTACTGCCCGCTCTCCCCTCTCCGACGATGCAGTCCCATGCGTGGTCCAGCGTGTAAACTCCGTCGTCCCTGTTCATGGTCCCACATCCACGTCTCCTTATCTCTATCGCTTCCTTGATCCATCAAGGACAGTCTCAGAGGATAGTTCAAAGTTATTAAATGTCCATAAACTTGTTTTAATTGACCTCACCATAGACAGGTAGCAAAACAGCATCATGTACAAAAAGAAAATGTTCAATTATTAATGACATCATCATCTCTGGTATCTTCGGAGTTGAGAAAATGTTTCATGGCTTGCTTGAAAGTTTCAGATTTGAATTTAACAACTTTATTGTCGAGTAGATGCACAGTAATACAGCTACATGGAGTTTGTTTCGGCATTTTGGTGCCAGGTCCACTCAGCAACATGGTGTGGCTTGGAGTCCATCAGTCTGTGGCACTGCTCAGGTGTTATGAGAGCCCATGTTGCTCTGATAGTGGCCTTCAGCTCTTCTGAATTGTTGGATCTGGCGTGTTGCATCTTCTTCTTCACAATACCCCATAGATGTTCTATGAGGTTAAAGTCAGGCGAGTTTGCTGACCAACCAAGAACAGGGATACCATGGTCCTTAAACTGTAGCTCTTGCACTGTGCAGCCAAGTCCAGTTGAAAAATGAAATCTGCATCTCCATAAAGTTGGTCAGCAGCAGGAAGCATGAAGTGCTCTAAAACGTCCTGGTAGACAGCTGCGTTGACCTTGGACATCAGAAAACACAATGGACCAACACCAGCAGATGACATGGCACTCCAAACCATCACAGACTATGGAAACTTTACACCAAACCTCATGCAACATGGATTCTGAGCCTCTCTCTTCCTCCAGACTCTGGGACCTTGCTCTCCAAAGGAAATGCAAAATGTACTTTCATCAGAGAACTTTGGACCACTCAGCAGCAGTCCAGTCCTTGTTGTCTTTACTCTAGGTGAGACATTTCTGAAGCTGTCTCTTGTTAAGAGGGGTTTGACACAGGGAGTGCAACAGCTTAAACCAGGTCTTGCAAACATCTGTGTGGTGGCTCTTGAAGCTCTGACTCCAGCTGCAGTCCACGCTTTGTGAATATCCCCCCATTTTTGAATGAGTTTGGTTTCACAGTCCTCTCCAGGGTGCAGTTATCCCTATTGCTTGTACACCTTTTCTACCAAATCTTGTCCTTCCCTGCACCTCTCTGTTAATGTGCTTGGACACAGAGCTCTGGACACAGCCTCTTTAGCAATGACCTTTTGTGTCTCACCCTCCTTGTGCAAGATGTCAATGGTCTTCTTATCAAAAAATGTCAAGTCAGCAGTCTTCCCTATGATAGTAGTAGACTGAGAGACCATTTAAAGGGTTTTGCAGGTGTTTTGAGTGAATTAGCTGATTAGAGTGTGGCAACAGGGGCCTTCACAAGAACCTTTTAACAATATTTTAGTATTCTGAGATAATGAATTTGGGATTTTCATTATTTGTCAGTTATAATCATCAATATTGACAGAAATAAAACTTTGACATATATCAGTCTGTGTGTAATGAATTAATCTAATATACAACTTCCCCTTTTTGAATGGAACTACTGAATGGAATTATCTTTGCAAACTATTTATAAAATTGTATCAATACTTTAGGAGTGTAACAATACACAAATATATTGATTTCATGGTCATTGATCTAAAATGTAAAAATCAATCAAATACACTTTTATTTTGAAAATTTCTTTCTTTTGAAGTTCCTCTTACACATCACCTAAAGTATCATGACGGCATCATGGCGAACAGTGAGAAAACAGGCAAGAAGCCATCTCCCCTAGGAAGAAAATGTGTTCAAACCCTTGTAACATCATTTCAAATCAACATAGCTCCTAAAACAAAGGAAAATGTTATCCACTGTTTTGATATATTGTATCAGACTGATGATTTACACCCCTATCAGCACACATCTGGCATCCTGTACCATGGAAGAATATGGTGAATCTCATAAAAGGTGTGGACCAAGAACCAAGCCTTGGAGAACACCTGCAATAACATTTGTAATGCTGATTTCTGTCGTGGTCTGAGGTGAGTGGCCACAACTAGCAACTGTGGAATGTTTGTGGTCACAGGTGAGCGGTTCAGTGGAGCAAACCAGCTGCTGCGAGTCAGCCAATCTTCCAGATTGGACTATTTAAGGACCTGGCAGAAAGCTACACAATGCTGTATGATTACTAACTTTGGTAGATGAGGAGCCACTGGTTCTTTTTGAGCCCTAGAAAAGCCCTTCGAGCCCCTAACCATTTTCTCACCTCCAGGTACTCCGATCACTTCTGAATCATCAGCCAACCTCGAACAATATCGACCCCCTGGATGAACCTTCAAGTCCACGTCTGCCAGGCGTCCCACTCTCCTACCGCTCAACCCCTGGATCTATGTTCACTTCCCGAGCCCTAACCCCTGCCTTGGACCACCGCTTCAGACCTCCTACCTCCCCCTTTGATGTCCTGCAACAAAACAGTAAGCACAGCCTCAGCACAAAATCTCTCCCCCAGTTCTTCCAGACACTGACTGTTTCCAAAGCAAACCATCCGAGTCTGTGATCCTACACTTCACCCCACGTCGGTGGCGCTCCCTCTGTTAACGTTAAAAAAACTTTTTTTAAACTGTATGTTTGAGCCGAGACTGATGCTTCGTGTCATGGGTAAGATTCATCACCCCCAGCATAATTTCTCACCATCACTATTGTTTATGCCTAACCACTAATTATTTAAACCACTCTAAATTTCACTTAGACTATAATCATTTTTTTCTAAAAATAATTTATAAACAATATTTCAACAGAGAGATATTTAATATGAATAGAAAAAGTGGCAGAATATGTTTAAAAAAGAGCAATAATTGTGGGCTTTTTGAGTTTACTTTAAATAGAGACTAATCCAATTCAAAAGTACTGAAGTACATTGTCATTTCTGATGCATCTCGTGTTTTTCCAGTGAACTCCGTGAGACAGCATTAACATTTTCAGTAGATGGAATTAGGTGAATGTGTATTATTTCATACAGTTAGACTTTTGCAAGGGCCAAGCTTAAAACTAAGCTCACCATTCACTCCCATACAGTTATAATTACAAAATGTTTACTGTTATGTGGGTGTTTATATCTATTAAGGTTAAATTCACACAAAAGATCATCTGAACTGTTGAACAAAAGTTTGTCACTTTAACTTCTGACAGAAGCGGTATACAGCTGAGCTGCAAACAGAAATTGAGAAAATTCATCTTCATCAAGTTATCTAGTTGGAGTGAGAAAAGTGCCTTCTTCCTTATGTTTAACAAAGCAGAAATCAACAGTAAATTCGAACTTTGACCCAGAGATTAAAGCTGAGAGTGTGTTCGTTCTCTGTATGCAGATCCTTTAATGTACCTTAGATTTTTAATCGGATCAGAAATGTTAGGCCTACGTTTTGCTGTAACCGCTGTCCGTGGTACTGAAAAGTAAAACCAATCTGCCTGGAGAAAAGTTTTAAATGTGAGGTGAAACATTTAACCCAGAAATGTCCAAAGTGTGACCCGAGGGCCATTAATGACCACCAGAGTGATTTTGCACGACCCTCAAACGTATAGAATGATGAATTTTCTGTCTCCATGCAGGCAGATTGACATTTTCTAACATTTGTTTGTTCAGATTTTTACTAAACCACTTTTTTTCTAGAGCACTTTTAAGGCAGCATTACAACCAACCAAAGCGCTGCACATAATAAAACAACACACACACAAATGGTCAAATGTCATAAACACTGTTTAAAAAATGAAAACAATAAAACAAAGCAAAACCAAAATATGCTAATCCAAGGTAGAAATAAAGATGACTAAGTATTAATGCTTTATGGCTTTATGGCTATTTTTATTTATTTAGAATAGTACAAATAACAATATCACCATAACATATTTGCTTTTTAAAAGGAAAAAAATCATATAACTTGTTTCTTTGTCTCACACCTTTGATGAGTTCATATCTGTAGTAGCAATATGTTTTGAATTCAATTTGCAATAAGATGCTTTAAAAGACTTAAAAACATTGGTTCTGCGTGTTTACTATTTGCATATATCAGGGACAATAGCACGTCTATGTGATTAAAATCTAGCTACCCACGCCTAAACCAACGCTCATTTCCCAACTTTTTTTAATACAGAACATTTGACGTCATCATTTACCCCAAAGTCTGCGTCTGCGTCCCATCAGGTCATAAGACAAAAGACTGATCTTTTCTACTAAATCAGTTTTGGGGAACATTGAATATTATGTATAGAATACATTTATTTTCTGTACAAAATCAAAAAGGTTTACTTTAGTTTTAAAATGGTGAGAAGTTATTCAGCTGTATTATATTTATTTAATGTGTTTGTCTTCTTGAAAGCAATGAGTGATTTGTGATTCCAAACAGAGTAAAATAAAAGTATTGGAGAAAAAATACTCGAAAGGAAATTTTAGGTTAAATAATAAAGGCTAGACGCTGCGTCATGTTGCGTCTTTGTCTTTGATTAACTTTAAAAAAAAAAGACGTGTACCAAGATTGAAGCGTCGTTTCCATTTCCAGGCGGAGATATGTTCACAAGTCTGTTGGTTGGCTCAAACCGGATGTGAATATTCAAAATCAGCCTCGCCAAGCCTAAAGCCAAGCTCCAAGCGCACATCTGGCGGCGCACGTTTGTTTTTCTCCTAAACTGAGGTAAACAGCGTCGCACGAGCCTCTCCACCAATAGCGGAGGTTTCCAGCTCTGTTGGACTCTTTTTTTTTTTGAATGTGCGCTGCAAACAAAGCCAGAAGACACTCGTGATGTTGAGGAAACACATGCGCAAAATATATGTATATCAACTTTAAAAGTTCATCTTGTTTTTATTTGAGTGTAAAAGAAGAAAAGCAGCCTTGAGCTGAAGGAGGAGGATCTGGAGCTGCAGGTTAATGGCGGGGTTTTTGAATGTTAGGGATTGGGGGATGTTCATTATGCAGCAGTATCAGGGGCACGAGGACAGCACGAGCCAGAAGAACAAAGGCAACAGATGGCTTTTCTGTCCTAATAAATAATTGTCCAACTAGAGAGACGGGGGGACATCAGGAGTTTTCCAAAGGGAGACAAACGAGTGGACATCATAAGAGATAATGAGAGAAAAAGTTTTTTATACGAGGAAAAAGCATTAAACGTGTGTTTTAGTCTCTTATGTTCTACTCAGCTGAAGGAACCCTAACAGATCACATTCATCTTGTCCAGCACTCATATGACTTCAACAAAGATGACTCAAGTTACAAAATAAACAAATAATCCAAATATTCTTGGGAATAAAAAGATAAAAACCGATATAAAAAAATCAAACCAAATGAAGCATTACAGTTTCACAACTGTTTCCAATGCTGGTGAAGATGTGGGGGCGTGGTCAACAGGACGTGCACGCCCACCACCAGAAGCGTCCCTGTCACTGAGCCTCAAACCTCGTGGAGTAAAAAGGGCGCTCAGTATAACTGGAGACATCATTACATCTGCTGGATTTGGAGGGGTCGAGATGACACCAGCACGGTATGGTTCTTTATTTCTCTAGATTAAATTATATTACAAATGTAACGTTTGTTTGATGAGCTGAGACGGTATAAATGTTTGATCTTATTAGATTTTGGCTTCCATAGCTTTAGTTCATGACATTTGGCCCATAAATAGCACAATAAAACAACTGTTGTTATTTAACATTAAATTCAATAGATTCTGGTGCTTTCCATAGGACCCTGTGGTTAATTTTAAATAAGCCTTTTAAAGATCCATTCAGAATCTTCATGTTTCCAAGACAAGATGTTTAAATGGCTGACTGGTCAAATGACACGTCCTGCTTCTGTCTGACGCCCACGAGTCTGAGTGTGAGAAAGTCTGACTGTTGAAATTCTCACTGCAGCTCATGGATGACTGAGTCCCAGGCTGAAGGACATCACGCCCGCAGGGTGAGTAGAGGAATGAGGGGAAACGTGTTTGGAGGTTGTGAGATAAACAAACAAATAAATAAATAAACTGAGCTGGAGGTTTAGCACATTAATAACATGCATCAGTGGAATGTGCCTCTTCAGATATTCTTGCTTCAGTTTCTATAAGAAACACACACACAATCAGTTATATATATATATATATATATATATATATATATATATATATATATATATATATATATATATATATATATATATATAATTTTGTGCAAATTATGAAAGTAAACATTGTTTTATATTTAAAATAGCAGATTTGGCTCAGGAGTCTGAGTTTATGATTTAAAGGCTTCATTAATCAGTTGCTAGATTGTTGCAAATAATAGTTTTTATTATTTGCAGTAAATCTCCATCTGGAGGAATTTAACTACAGAGTTAATTCATCACACATGACGATGAATAGAATCAGCCTACTAAATGATGTTTAAGTGCAGATAAAACTGGAAAAGGGGGAAATTACATCAGTTTATTATTTACTTTAAATCCAGCAGAAAATACTGTATGTGTTTGTTTGAAATGTATAGTCAGCTTTAGCAGATGAATGAATGAATCCTAAACCTGAAAACACAAATAAAATACTTTCGTCTTTGTGTGTGTGTCTAATTTCAGCTGCTCAATAAAGTTTATTTTCTCTTGTGGTGTTATTATTATTATTATTATTATTATTATTATTAATCCACAATTGGACTCCACGTTCTTTAGCCTGGATTGGTGATGGAGGTCCGTTTGCACGCGTCCGGGTGCATTGTAATAAGAGTGGCACGCGCCAACCAGCTGCGCGTCTGCAAAGGAGCTGCTGCGGTCTTTTAAATGCTATATTGATCATACAGTTTGTTAGATTTTGGACGTTATTATTATTATTATTATTATTATTATTATTATTATTATTATTAAAATTATATCTTACGAACGATAAACATGTAGACTAAATAAATTAGTAAGTTTTTATAAAACAACTGTTAGAAAATTGTCTACTTGTAGTTCATTAGCGACCATTGAGTGACTTTTATTACTCTAATAAATATGGAATTCTGGAGAATAGTTGTCATGAAAGGTGTTTAGATATGAGTATATGACGTACCCCCCCCCCCCTCCCCCCACCCCCAAAAAAACAACTTTATAGCCTATGTGGCCGAATTTGGGACTTTATCGTTTATTTTTTATATATATATAAATGTGTTTTTGATGCTGTTGTTATAAACCAGCCCCTGCGGGCTCGTGTTTAAGGGGGAAAAAAACTGAAAATGAGTCTCAAATGTCCCATAAGTCCCATTATTTGAATCTTCCCGCGCAGCAGCAGATGTGAACGTACAATAGATGGGACCCACGCGCTGAATAATTCAGTCCAATTAGAATAACAGTTCTGCGATGGACTGGCTCTCTGTATGTACCCCGCCTGATTGCCCATTGACCGCTGGAGATAGGCACCAGTCCCCCCGCGACCCTGCGTGGACAAAGCGGGTTCAGACAATGGATGGATGGATAGAATAACAGTTGCACGCCTGACGCGTGCGGGAGATATCCCAACTTTCCCAGGCTCCTTGTGGAGAAAAACCGTTGGTAGACCTCCCTCCCGTTCAATGGGGATTTGGGAACTGTTGAAAACTCGAATTAGGAACGCTGGGAAGAGACTCCTCTATTAAGTCCACTTGATTAAACCCTGTGAGAGCCTATCATCAAAGGCTGCAGCTGCATGAGAAAGATGGGTGAAGCTTATACAAAAATGATAATCATCCACGTTTAGAAGCTATTTGATATACGACTAAATAATATTTATATTAAGAATTAAATGTATGGGACCGATTGCATCGTGTTAGTAAACTGTATTATGGCCGTTTCAGGCCTTTATGCGGTTGTTTTCAACCCAAATGTAGACTAGGGGTGTTTCATTATTCTCTTCTGCGCTCTCTTAAAGTCTGTTATATCCATTATTGTCCACTTCCTATGGGGATTGTAACTACCACACCACTCGTGGGAATTCCCCCCCACAAATTGGCGCGTGGTGTCTGTGACAGTTGGACCGGTGAGACAGATGGGACCAAGAGGCACGCGCCGAGCACGAGCCCTCCCAAACACCCCTCCTTCCTCTCCTCTCCTCTCCGCCTCTCCACCGCATCAAAGGGGCGGAAAAATCAATCAGCCTAATCTGACACGGCTGCGTGCACGGAGAGAGAGAGACTAGATGCTATACACATGATCCAATGTTATTAGATATTAGACTAATTAATTCAAACTTACATAAGATAAAATACAAAATATAAGTTCTGGTTAAAACTAAAGAAAACTCAATATATAAAGTAAATAAAACAACTTACTGTGATTGTTTTGAACAAAAAGCCAGTTCAAAACTTGTATAATCATGTGTGCTCTAATTGGTCTCCAACAGCGCATGTCTAAAACTTCTGTCCTCCATTGCCACTGAACTGCACATTTTTTTTACTCCTGTACACCTGGTTTGAATCAGCTGTGGCTTCTACAGAACTCGAGGGGCGTCCTGCAGGCGAATCAAGCATTAAATCAGATCAGGTGGGCTGGAGAACAAGTAAAACATGCTGGAATCTGGAATATGTAAGGCACACTAACAAAGTGTGCTGAAAACATATTTACAGGTGAATGCAGGTGCTTTTTGAAATCTGAGTCTTTCCTGATCTCATTTAGTGATAAAAAAAATACTATACTGATACTTGGATCTGAGTACTCATCGATACAGATTACCAATATTTCTACCACACAAAAAATGCAATAAGTTGCAGGTTTTATTTTCTTCTCTGCTTTCAACATGAAAAGACTGCGAGGTAGATAAAGAACAAAATATATTAACAGAAATAATCACAAAACTAAAACAGTATGTGAACAGAAATGACACAGTGAAGTCACTTTCAGGCAACTGCATTGGTTTCGGTTCCAGAAGTACATTTTAAATATAAAGAAAAGCAAAAAAAAAAAAAAAATCTGAGAGAGAGAGAGAGATTTATGATCCAATCAGCCACTTGGGTTAGGGCAGGGCTATTAAATTCTGGGTTTCTTGGTCGGTATCCAGCACGTTTAAGTAGATCCCTGGTCCAACACAGTCAGTGGTTGAATCACCTGCAGCTCCTCTGCAGAAGCCATTTAATCACCTAATTGAAACCAGGTGTGTTGAAGCAGGGTTAAACCCAGACCTGCTGCACTGGCTGGCCCTTGAGTCCTGGAATTGAATAGCCCTGGGTTAGGGTTAGAGACATTCATGATAATCAAGATGTCGGTCAAAAACAGCTTTTTTTGCACATTTTTTGTTTGGAAAACTGGCTAACTCTAGCAGATCAGATATGTTTTTCATGAGAAATAACTCGTTTTGCACTTCCTAAACCCCATAAATGTAAATTTACAGATGGTGGTTTACTCATGAAATAAGTCAGAATCAGTTTCACCAAAGACCACAAGATGGACCTCTTCCTTTCACAAGAAACAGGTGTCCGGTGTTGCTGATTTAACAGGAAAAAGCTGCGCAAACAGACAGGAGGAGTCCTCAAAGTCTGATCACTGGTGTTTACACCTGACTGAAACACTTACCTTTATAGAACTATTTACGTTAGTTTGTTACCGTTTGTTTGCACTGCTCCTTTAATTTCTGAGCGGATTTTCACAGCAACTTGTAACAGGCTCGGTGATCCTCCCCCTGCTGGATTATTTAACAGGCGCTCAGCCCCATGTCGCCATCTGCTAAAGGGAGAAAAACACCAAGAAAGACAAGAGCTACATTATAGACGAGAAATTAATTAGGAATAACGAAGGAAGAATTAATACAGGAAGTATTTTATTGGACACCTTGAGGCTGTTTTACAGGTGTGTGGATGATCGAGATTATAGAGGAGGATACGACTGCGGATGTCGTATCCCTGTGATGTTGTGAGATTTGATCAAACATGTAAAAGGATGTTTAAACAATTCAAACGTGGATTTTACGCTTCATCACCGCCTTGCTGAGATCCATGGAACCAAACTCTCCCACAGGTGACCTGGTGACCAGGATCTGAAGCTTTGCTGATAAAATGCTGCTGATGCTGACCCCATCCACCCGGTGAGTAAGTCGGGGGTCAACAGACGAGAGGGAGTCGTCCTGTCCGAGGCCATGGTGGTGATGGAGGGCGACAGGGCGCTGCTCGCAGCGAGGAAAGGGGACGTGCAGAGTCTGAAAGCGCAATTAGCGGCAAAGGTGCTCAACAGCGACATCAAGGATGCGCTCGGAGCTTCACCTGTCCACCACGCCGCCAGGGCCGGGAAACTGAGCTGTTTGCGTTTCCTGGTGGATGAGGCTGGACTGCCGGGAAACTGCGTGGCCAACAACGGGGCCACTCCGGCGCACGACGCGGCGGCTACGGGCAACCTGGCCTGCTTACAGTGGCTGCTGACCCAGGGTGGATGTCGGCCAGAGGTAAGTGAGCTAAGCCAAGGACTAACAAGTGGAGCAGACAACATGTAGAAGAACACCATGCTGCTTTAGATTCATTTGAATTATTTATTATGGCAATTTAATAAATACGATTTCAATATTTCTGCCCCGTCCTTTTGGTTCTCTGTAAAATCCTCTGTTGTTGTCTCTCTGATTCAACACGCCCTTAATGCAAAGGTCTGCAGAAGCCTGGTAATTAGTCATCGGATCAAACCAGGTGTGTTGGTGCAGAGAGGCATGTTAACAATCAGTACGGTAGCCCAGAAGGACCAAGCTTGCTCACCCCTAACCAACATCCTCGTACATGATCATACATGACAGCATGACCAGTCAGGAGGTTGGTGATAACTTCATCCAGGAAGCAATTACAACTCAACCAGGATGTCCCCTTTCAAAATAAAATATTATGATTCAATTACAAACTTTGAAGGAAAATGAAAGGCAATGAAATGATAGTTGTCAAAATCAGTACAAATGAAATTTAAACTTTAATTTTCTGATTAAAACCAACTTTGCAGAATTGCATTGTGTTGCCGTGGTGATGAAGTATAGGCAAAACAGGATTTGCAAACCTAATTCTATTTGTACAGTACATCAACAGGCAGTGGCGGACTCAGAAATTTGTGGGCCCAAGGCAAACAAAAACATGGAGCCCTCTGCAGCTGTTGGAAAAAATATTCTAAACATCTTTTAAGTGTAATTGGGGCCTTATAATAGGTTTAGGGCCCAAGGCCATCACCTCCCTTTGCCCAAAGATAAGTCTGCCTCTAGAGGCTCAGGAGGCTTAAAAACGCACGATGGCTCCATGTGGTATGTTGGGATAGTTGGAAGGCTTTTGGGTGCTGTAATCAGTAATGCTCACATAATGAAATAGATCTGATGACTCCATGACCTCGTGTCCCTGGTACATGCAAATTACAGTCGGCCAATAAAGAAATGCAGCTGCCTTTTAAGGAGTTGGATTGGGAAGTATTTTAGTTAAGCCGCTTTTTAATAGAAATGAAGGAAGTAAGGAAACTTAAAAGACAAATCCAGCAGTGTGCAGGAATCCAGAAGTCAAATCAAGATGGGTTGAAACTATAGAACACATGATGGTGAACAAATAAATACCACATGAATTTAGACCACTAATGCAAGAGCATAAAAAATGAATCATTACTTTTTTAGTTCTTGTCTGTTTTGCAGGACAGAGACAGTTCTGGCGCCACTGTACTCCACCTGGCAACTCGCTTCAGCCACCATGAGATCACCGACTGGCTGCTGAAGAGCGGTGAGGGGGACCCCGGGGCCCCTACAGATACAGGTGCCCTACCTGTTCATTATGCTGCTGCCAAGGGAGACCAGGCTTCCCTCCGCCTGTTACTGGGGCACAGCCCAAAGTAAGCCTTGATACGCGGGCTCCTTATTAACTGATCTGTTATTTAAAGTTACAAAGTGTAGTTTTTATGAAATAATCTCTGGAGACATCCACCAAATTGCTGTTGAAACTGAAACTGTTGGCAGCTTGATATCATATAAATATAAAAGGCAGGCCTAAAATACATGAGCAGGTCTAAGGCCCGTTCCCAATTCTCGCACTGCGTCCTACGGTCCTCTATGAAGTGCACTTGGAGGAAGGGCACAGTAAGGGTTCGAGTGTGTAGCACGCGTACCGAGATGCCACATCCACACAGGAGCCACATTCGGACCGCCAGACCTTCAAACCTTTGGGCCCTAGCGCCCCCGTCAATTGTGGGGCTTTGAAATTTAGCAGCAAAATTCATGTCCCAAATATCAATAATTGTTTACGTTCTCCAAACACAACTAAAACTTCAATCAAAACAGTTTGGATGCAAAACAAAGCCATTTTAATACCAATAAATTTAATGTTAATTGAACTTTATTTTAGAGGAGTGTCTGACCCTCACGGTGTCTGCAGGAAACAACTCCGGCCCTTTGAACATTTAGTTGAGGACCCCTGCCCTATGCACTCGCATCCCTGAACTGGAACGCGCAATTAAAGGGAGCAAGGGTGGAAGTGCGAGTATATTGAGATTGGGCCTAAATCTCTGGGCAATGCCATATTAGATGCCATGTTTCCCTCTACAGGAGCCTGTTGGGACTAAATGCATTTACTGATTAGAAACAAATGGTTACAAAACTGTCACCATTCATAAACATTGTTGTTTTACACATTTACCTCTTCACTTGTTGCCAGTGATGAAAGGGAGTCGGATGTATTTGTCATTTTGCTGGAGGTTGCGCTCCCAGGGATTTTTTTACCCTAATGGCCATTTGTTGGTAATGTCCTACCCAAACCTCAAAATACCGCTTGTTTGCAAAAGTTCAGGTATGTACTGCCCCCTACCACCAGGGACAACACACATCATCACTTTAATCGGCTTGTTTGAAAGATGCTCGGAAGGCTTTCATCAGAAACTATAAATGCTTTTGTTCAATGGGCTAACATGTTCTTAAAATCTCTACAAGATTTTATTTAAATAAGCTTTTTTTTAAACCCTAAATAGCTTTGTTTGCAGCGAAGTGATCACACAGGCGTTAAAAAGCCACCCACTGGTTTCAGAAACACAGTTTTGAGTTTAAGCCTAGTTTATATTTCTCCATCAGCAAGGTTGGACTCGCGTATCGACAGACGTTTTCCTTTTACGCTTCTCTGTTGGTGTCAGCGTTGCAAAGCAGTTAGACCTTTTCTGGCAAGTTGCCTATTATTGCAGTGACTTCTCTGGTCGATTAAAGTTTACTTGCGAATCTTTTGAAGAAGGTGTGAATTTAAATTAAAACATCTTGTGCTGTCATTAAAAATGATCATTGTTCCTATTTTGTTAAAGTTTGAAAACTAAAGACAGAGTCGGAGAGCAAAGTTTCATTGAGCTGAAACTGGTTGATCTCGAGGAACAAAAACTTTTGTTACAAAGAATTAAATTTCACTGACGACGACGGCGCTGTTTGGCCGCCAAATCACAGTTGTGGTTGCGTTTGACAGATAAAAAATTTGGCTCCATCGTTTTTTGCATGCTGAGTGATAATGGTGCTATGTGTCTATACACCTCCACAAAGTACAAACTAGGCTTTAGCCCATGCCTACTTTCAATTTTTCAATCCAGAAAATCATTTTAGGAGGTGGCATTCTTAAAGGGGCATAACACTGATCTTAACCCGTCTGTTTAACAGTATAAAAGTTCAACTGTGTGCTGTCATCTGAGAATCTACATTTCTGCATTCACCCTGCTTCTTAAAAAAACACTAACTGATAGAGGGGTCACCCCAACAGCATGGTCAGACTGAAGCATGTTTCAGAGCAAATGTCCAAATATCAATGTGACCCTGTGCAAAAGTCAAAAAGTATTAAAATTGACATCAAATCATTTTTCTAAATGCACTGACCACCAATAGGTTTGGGACCCTGTTAACCCAACTCAAAAATCTAAACTCTTCATATGATGTCTTTTTCTGATTATTTATGTTAGAATCAAGGACCATTTCAATTGGTCAAAGCCAAAAATATTATAAAAATTCATCTGACTTGTTCAGTTAAAAAAAATTAAAGGTGTGGTTCACTGAGAAATAATTATTTTCATTGTTGTTTCTGATTTATATTTGGTTATTCTGAGTTTTCATGCAGGCTGAACATGAAAATAGTCCCCTACACCTATCTCCTGCATCGGCTTCTCATAGAAAATGGACGGTGAAACTCTAGGATTTGAAAACTCTGACAGATCTATGTCACACTGTCACTTAACATTCATGGACCCAACCAACTTGATTCACGACGGTGAAGGTTGTTGTTGTTTTAGTGTCCAGGAAACAGCAGAGAACGGTTCGACTAGTAGAAGCTAACCATTAGCATTAGCAACTTCACCACATGGAAAAACTTCTCCTGAATTGTGTTGTTTGTGGAGAGATAATATCAGTGTTGCAAAGTAAACAGAGTCGGTGGAAAAATCACGTTGCTGTTAGCCAATCAGAGGCAAGATGTCCAAATATCAGTAAAGAAGACCACTAGAGACCACTGCAAATGTATGGATTAAACAAGTGAATCACACCTTTTAAAGTAGAAACAGTTTTTGGTCAGAGGGCCCCACCTAGACGTGGAAAAATGTGTTGCTCATTGAGCCACTCTCCTTACTTCTGTGATCACAGCTGTGTGTGTGTGTGTGTGTGTGTGTGTGTGTGTGTGTGTGTGTGTGTGTGTGTGTGTGTGTGTGTGTGTGTGTGTGTGTGTGTGTGTGTGTGTGTGTGTGTGTGTGTGTGTGTGTGTGTGTGTGTGTGCGTGCATATTTCAGTGGTGTGAAAAACTATTTGCCCCCTTCCTGATTTCTTATTCTTTTGCATGTTTGTCACACAAAATGTTTCTGATCATCAAACACATTTAACCATTAGTCAAAGATAACACAAGTAAACACAAAATACAGTTTTGAAATGATGGTTTTTATTGTTTAGGGAGAGAACAAAATCCAAACCTACATTGCCCTGTGTGAAAAAGTAATTGCCCCCCTTGTTAAAAAAATAACCCAACTGCAGTGTTTCACACCTGAGTTCAATTTCTGTAGCCACCCCCAAGGCCTGATTACTGCCACACCTGTTTCAATCAAACCACTTAAATATGAGCTGCCTGACACAGAGAAGTAGACCAAAAGCACCTCAGAAGCTAGACATCATGCCAAGATCCAAAGAAATTCAAGAACAAAAGTAATTGAGATTTATCAGTCTGGTAAAGGTTATGAAGCCATTTCTAAAGCTTTGGGACTCAAGCGAACCACAGTGAGAGCCATTATCCACAAATGACAACAACATGGAACAGTGGTGAACCTTCCCAGGAGTGGGCGGCCGACGAAAATTACCCCAAGAGTGCAGACACAACTCATCCGAGAGGTCACAAAAGACCCCAGGACAACTTCTAAAGAACTGCAGGCCTCACTTGTCTCAATTAAGGTCAGTGTTCACGACTCCACCATAAGAAAGAGACTGGGCAAAAATGGCCTGCATGGCAGATTTCCAAGATGTTAAGCAAAAAGAACTTTAGAGCTTGTCTCAATTTTGCTAAGATACATCTCAATGATTGCCAAGACTTTTGGGAAAATACCTTGTGGACTGATGAGACAAAAGTTGAACTTTTTGGAAGGCAACTGTCCCGTTACATCTGGCATGGAAGTACCACAGCATTTCAGACAAAGAACATCATACCAACAGTAAAATATGGTGGTGGTAGTGTGATGGTCTGGGGTTGCTTTGCTGCTTCGGGAACTGGAAGGCTTGCTGTGATAAATGGAACCATGAATTCTACTGTCTACCAAAACATCCTGAAGGAGAATGTCCGGCCATCTGTTCGTCAACTAAAGCTGAAGTGATCTTGGGTGCTGCAGCAGGACAATGACCCAAAACACACCAGCAAACCCACCTCTGAATGGCTGAAGAACAACAATATGAAGACTTTGGAGTGGCCTAGTCAAAGTCCTGACCTGAATCCTATTGAGATGCTATGGCATAACCTTAAAAAGGCGGTTCATGCTAGAAAACCCTCAAATAAAGCTGAATTACAGCAATTCTGCAAAGATGAGTGGGTCAAAATTCCTCCAGAACGCTGTAAAAGACACGTAGCAAGTTATCGCAAACTCTTGATTGCAGTTATTGCTGCTAAGGGAGGCCCAAACAGTTATTAGGTTCAGGGGGCAATTACTTTTTCACACAGGGTGATGTAGGTTTAGATTTTGTTCTCTCTAAATAATAAAAACCATCATTTCAAAACTGCATTTTGTGTTTACTTGTGTTATCTCTGACTAATGGTTAAATGTGTTTGATGATCAGAAACATTTTGTGTGACAAACATGCAAAAGAATAAGAAAACAGGAAGGGGGCAAATAGTTTTTCACACCACTGTATAGGAAAGAGCGAGTACACCACTAACTGTATCTGTACTCGGAGTGGGCGTGGCATTACCTGGAAGTGGGTGTGGTTAAGCCTGAATTGGGTGTGGTTTACATCAATACATTATTTTAATTCTGAAATTGATATGGATTGATCCGAAGTTGCTATGTGTATTGTTTATTTGAAAACTATGTACAGAGCAGCCTCAGAATTGAGATTAAATATTTTTGATCACAATAGTAAAGGAACTATTACAGAACAAGTTTTTCAATGTAGAAAAACAGAACATTAGTATTTAAGTGCATGAATTAATACATCTGAACTCATGCAGTAGGAACTAGGAAATATGAAATACTAAAACCAGACAGAACTTTTTATTATTTATGAATTTTTTATTTGATTAAACTGATTTTTTTCTTGGCATTTTCCCCACACACAGTTAAACAAAACAATGGAGAGAGAGATAGAGATTAAAAATAAAAATAACAAACACACACCCGGAGCGGAGGCAGTGACCGATGCGTGCACGAGCCGTTTTCAGCTCTGTCTTGTCAAATGCACCACGTAAGTTACGAAAAAGGTAATTTTAAATATTAAACCGAAAAAGAGATGAGCTGAAGAAAACCTAGGGAGTACTGAAGAAACGTGAGCAACAGTGAAGCAAGCACAGAGAGATCCGTTACTGTGTGTGTGTGTGTGTGTGTGGGTGTGTGGGTGTGTGTGTGTGGGTGGGCCGGACGGACTGAGCCCCCGGCTGTAGAGTTTTGTGTGTAGGGAGGGGCGGGCGCTCTATGTGACTGGCCAATCACAGAGCGTAAAGACAGTCAGTTACCCAATGAGGATTTTCCTTCAGCACGATTACAGATATTTACGAGTTTTACTCGTTTCATGCTCGTATTCGTCCAAAATGCTTTATCCGAACCGGATACTCGTTTGGCTCATCCGTAGTAAATAGTCCTGAAAATAAAGAGAACACATTGAATGAGAAGGTGTGTCCAAACTTTTGGCCTGTACTGTGACTGGATGTCTAACACTACTGGCTGATACTGAGCAGCGCTCAATTCAAATTGCATGGGGCTCTTCAGGATAGGGGTTGGGCTGTTTACAATGTATCACATAACAGGTTAAGACTGTTATGGGCTTTAAAAAATCAAATATTTCTTGAAAGGGGAAAACTTTGGATTGCTGCTTTAAGCCATAATGGTATACCAACCTTGAGTGTTTAAGTTTTTGCAACATATTTTTACAGTGTATGTGATCTTTCTCTTATCAGACTGATGCTTTTAATTGTTCAATACCCCACTTTGTTCTTAATCTTTCTAGTTCTGATAGGAAACTCTTTTGTCTGGTGTATTTATGGCTGAGTAACAACCTTCTATAGCCCATAGCTGAGTGCTTAAATACTCAAGGACATATCTGTAACCTTCATGCTTGGCTCCTCAGGTAGGGTTGTTTTTACTGTCAATAAGACAAAGAAATGTGATTTTTGGAACAAAGTTTAAGCTAAACTACTTTGAATTAGTCGACTTCAGCAGGACCAACATTTATTCTTTTGCTTTGTGCCTCCAAATATTGTGTGGTTGCACCCCAGACAGGTGCATACCTGCTGAAATTTTCATGAGCCTCTCAAACATGTTGGGTCTCTTATAGCTTGGCTCCATTCACTCCTCTGGTACACCCCTCCCGCTGCTGCTGTTTACCTCCATCGCCACGGCGACACACAGAAGCACCAACTGGCAACAAGATAATGAGGAAAACAAACCCTCCTGGACAGATAAGCTGCTTTCTAGTCAGCTTGAGGCATTCAGAAAACACATTTTGCGGCAGACATAAAGTTTTTATTACAGCTTTTACTGCTAGATGTAAATATGTACAACCGTGTTTTGCTGTCTCGGGTACATCATGTCTTCAGTAACATGCATTCTAATTATAGCGTAACATAATAAGTGTCACTGCACAGATACACTGATGGATCTTAAACGATCAACACTCGGAAGACCTCCGTGCTACTTTTCTGTCAGGAGCATTAAACTTTACTCACTTTGCACACTGCAGGAATTAAGCACAACGACATGAAGAAGGGGTTTCACAGGGTTTGACGATATGCAGACATTTCTGGAACAAAACACATCAGTTCAATTTAAAGCTCTGAAAAGTTTGGGTTTTAAACTGCTAAAGAAATGTTTTAACAATTGGTTGATTAAATAGTTTGTGCTGTTTGTTTTTGTTTTTATTTTTTGGAGTAGTTCTTGTCATTAATTACGAGACTTTACGTCTAAAGGATAAAATGAACCAGTGGAATCATCAGCACTGTGGGTATAGAAAAGAATAAATCCCTTTGAAAGACTTCAGTCTTTTTCTTTTATATTCATAAATTAAAACAAACAAAATACTTTTACCAGCTTTACTTATCCATTTCAACCTTTAACATCCAGTTGAAAAATATCACAATTACAGTTTAGAAAAATGTTTGAATATAAAACATACTAAGGTTAATAAAGGATCACCTCCCTTGTGAATATTTAGTTTTAATAACCGCCTCACTTTTTCTGCTTCAGCCACTGTGTGGTCATTGTGATTTGTGCTTAAGGTCGTTTTCATGTTGAAAAATACACTTTCTGCCCATCTTCAACTTTATGGGAAAAGGTAGCAGGTTTTCTTCAAGAGTTTGACGGTATTTTGCCCCATCCATTTTTTTTATACCCTAACGAGAGATCCCCCCCCCCCCCCCCTGCTAGAGGTTGCATGGGATAGGTTTGTGTTTAAATTAAAGGCTGTAAAACAAAGATTAACATCTCATCGTTCAGCATGAGCTAAAAAAACAAAAAGCCCAGTGTGCTGTGCAGGCGCTGATGGCCTCGGTACACAAAAGAGTGAATGAATAGGAGTTGAAAAAAAGTACGGAGGCTTCAGACAGATTATGCAATCAATTAATGCAGATTTAGACCGTTGGATCAGTCACAATTCCAACGTGGAGTTGAAAAGGGCACACCTCTGCATTAGGATAAGCCACAAAGTTAGCCATGTGAAGCTTGGCTAGAAACTCAAAGTGGGTCCACAAAGAAAACATGTTACATAATAGCTTTTTTAAAAATAACTTTATTGCTTCTTTTGCTGGAGCAGGAACAGCACTTGAGGTTTAGGGCAACTCCATGAAGTGATCTCACTGTTTGCTCTAAATCGTTGTGTTTAAATGTGTAACTTCTTCCTATTTCTGGCTTTAAGGTTTCGTTTTAGATGATCGTGTCTGACTAAATGTTCGTAAATAAAGGTGTTTTTCATGCAGCCAATCCATCTGAGCCGCTCTTTAATCTTCTTAAGAATTTCTGGGTGCAACTTTGTTCAAAGCCCCTTTCAGCCCAGTTTTACAACAAAATGCTTAAACCCAGGAAATGCAATGTTAGGTGGCATTCTTTAAAGGCCTTATGACGTTATAGAGACTATGGATGGATGACGGACCAACTGACCCTTGGTTACAGAATTAGATGTTTTTCTGTTTCTTTTTTTTTTTCTTCTTGTCTTTTTATTATAATTTTTTTTTTACTTTTAACGTAAAAAAAATTAACTTTTGTTGGCATTTTTGAAGTTGAAGGCTTTTTTATTCATCTTATTTCCTGAACAGGTATTTCTCTGTCATTCTTTTTTGCAGAATTTGTGTTGTCAATCAATTGTGGCTTGTATTCAGAGAGAGAACACCAAGAGTTGGGCTGACTTTTATTGATTTTTGACAGCTCATGTACATACTTTAGGCTACGTGTCTAAAGATGCCAACTCAACTTTTTTTCAAAAACAAAGGCAATAAAAACGTGTCTAAGAAGTATTTTTTTCATATGCTGTAAAACATAATCAAAAATATGCTATGAAAAACTGAACTGAGCATTTAAATCTGGGTTCTGATCCAATAGCCAACTGTAGGTGAGGAATCCTTTGCCTATCTCCTGCATTTGCTTCTGATAGAAAATAGACATAGATCTGCCAGGATTTGAAAATCCTGGCAGATCTATGTCGAGTAGTGGCTTAGACTGACCCATCTCTGCTTATGACCAGGAAGAATGTTGTTGGTTTAGCCTTTAGAGACAGCAGAAAACGTCTCATCTAGCTGAAGCTAACCATTTGCATTAGCAACTCCACCACACAGCAGAACTCCTTCAGGTTTGTGTTATTAGTGGAGCTAAAACATCCATACCACAGAGCAAACAGATTCAGTGGTAGAGTCGTGTGACTGTTATCCAATCAGAGGCTAGATGTCCAAATATCAGGAAATAAGACTCCAAATCCTGCCGTGGTGTGCCAGTCTCTGCTGCAGCAGACTTGGTCCTGCTGATCCAGGCACTTCTGGGCTTTTTATGCCCAGACAACAGCTTGTAAGGCATTCATCCCTATCTGAGGCCACTGCAAACATATTGATTACTGTAATGGGGACCGATATCACAGGGATACATTTTTCTATGTATCCCTGTTTTCTATTTTTCTATTCTGTTTGTATTTTATTTGTATTTTTACAAATATTTGATCAGATTTTAATTACAGAGCACAAAAACTTTTGTCCATGAGATACAAAAGTGGCAAATTCAAGGTATAATTTCCTTTATAGATGAGGGGGGAAGCATCGCACGTATGTTGAAACCCTTTATCAGACTAGCAGGCTCTTAGTGCAACATCTGTTACTTTGCTGGTAATGACAATGACCTGTGGGACAGTGGGCTGAAACGGAAGTACCGTATATCGTATTTCTCCTGCCGTAGAGTGACTTATTTTTCCTTTAGAGGGCCTGACGAGGCAGTGCTCCTTGTACCGTTGGCTTGTTCTGTTGTCACACAAGGCTAACCTCCTTCTTAACTCTTTGAAATCTATACCTGCTCTATAGAAGTACTTCATCAAGGTTACGCAATTTCACTTTGACAGAGACAGAAAAGGCAGTGCTGTATTTTGGTAGACACCAAACTCAAACACATGCTGCTGGATTTTTCTGCTGTGTTCTTACCATAATATCTTCAAAATGATCTTTTCTCCTTTGTGTGCAAGTGAATAAGCTCACTTTGGTTACACGCATGAATAATTGATTCGTCTCCCACTTCCTGATGACAGAATGCAGATTACATCCTTCTCTTATTTTAAAATATTTAGTATCTTGGTATTTTTTATTTAGTCATACAAAGAGACTCTCGGGGATTTTTCTGAAAGGAAAAGTTAAGTCTTTTCTGAGATTAGGACCTGATCTGTCAGGTGACTTTGCAAGCTGGAGCAATCATTTCTTTTTGCTTTGCTTCCAAGAAGACAGATTTTCTTACCTTTTGAAGTACTTTTAATTATAGCTCTTTCTGAAGGGCTTTCAAAAATGTTATTTGTCTGATTTTTCTGTCATTTTCTGTCTTGTACTTCTAACTGAATGTGACTGCATTTAGCGCAATGCCGACAAAAGTGGACTATTGGACAACAGAGCACCCAGAAATACTCCCTGCCAAAATATTGACTAAGTCCAGTTTTCTGCTAACATTCACAAATCTGATTTATTGTATCTAGTGAGGCTGCATGGTGGCGCAGTGGTTAGCACTGTTGCCTTGCAACACGAAGGTCGCAGGTTCGAAACTCTGCTGCGGCCTTCCTGCGTGGAGTTGCGTGTTCTCCCCATGCATGCGTGGGTTTCCTCCGGGTACTCCGGTTTCCCCCACAGATCACAACATGCCCTATAGGTTAAAAAAAATGTAAGTCGCTTTGGGTAAAAGCGTCTGCTAAGCACATAAACATAAACATAAGTATTTGAACACCTAGCGATTTTGCAAGTTCTCCCACTTAGAAATCATGGAGGGGTCTGAAATTCACATTGTCGGTGCATTCCCACTGTGAGAGACAGAACTTAAATAAAAAAAAGTCAGGAAATCAATTTGTATGATTTGTAAAGAATGAATTTGTTTTGCACTGCTGCACATAAGTATTTGAACACCTGAGAAAATCAGTATTAATATTTGGTACAGAAGCCTTTGTTTGCAATTACAGAGATCAAATGTTTCCTGTAGTTCTTGACCAGGTTTGCACATACTGCAACAGGGATTTTGGCCCACTCCTCCATACAGAACTTCTCTAGATCTGTCAGGTTCTGGGGCTGGTGCTGAGCAACACGGAGTTTCAGCTCCCTCTAAAGATTTTGGATTGGATTTAGGTCTGGAGACTGGCTAGGCCACTCCAGAACCTTGATATGCTTCTTACGGAGCCGCTTCTTGGTTATCCTGGCTGTGTGCTTTGGGTCATTGTCATGTTGGAAGACCCAGCCACGACCCATCTTCAATGCTCTGACAGAGGGAAGGAGGTTGTTGCTGAAAATGTCACAACACATGGCCCCGTTCAGCCTCTCCTTAATACAGTGCAGTCGTCCTGTCCCCTTCACAGAAATCACCCCCAAAGCATGATGTTTCCACCCCCATGCTTCACAGTAGGAAAGGTGTTCTTTGGATGCAACTCCTTCTTTTTCCTCCAAACACGGCAAGTGAAGTTTAGACCAAAAACTTCAACTTTGGTCACATCTGACCACATGACTTTCTCCCATGCCTCCTCTGGATCATTCAGATGGTCATTGGCAAACTGCAGACAGACCTGGACATGTGATGACTTGAGCAGGGGAACCTTTCATGCAATGCATGATTTGAAACCATGACGGCATAGTGTTCTACCAACAGTGACCTTTGAAACTGGCCCCAACTCTGTTCAAGTCATTGGCCAGCTCCTCCCGTGTAGTTCTGGGCTGATTCCTCACCTTTCTTATCATCAGTGATACCCCACGAGATGAGATCTTGCATGGAGCCCCAGTCCGAGGGAGACCAACAGTCGTCTTTAGCCTCTTCCATTTTCTGACAGTTGCTCCAGTAGTTGATCTATTTTCACTAAGCTGCTTGGCAATTTCCCCGTAGCCCTTTCCAGTCTTGTGGAGGTCCACCATTTTGTCTCTGGTTTCTTTTGACAGCTCTTTGATCTTGCCCATGGTAGTAGTTGAAGTGTGACTGACTGTGGGGTGGATAGGTTTATTTAAAGAGCTCAGACAGGTGCTACAAATTAAGATTACCATGTGGAGTAGAGGTGGACTTCTTAAAGGCAGAGCAACAGGTCTTTGAGAGCCAGAATTCTTGCTGATTGCCAGGTGCTCAAATACTAATGTCCAGCAGTGCAAAACAAATAAATTCTTTACAAATCATACAATGTGATTTCGTGATTTTTCTTTTTACATTCTGTCTCTCACAGTGGGAATGCACATACAATGTGAATTTCAGACCCCTCCATGATTTCTAAGTGGGAGAACTTGAAAAATCGCAAGGTGTCCAAATACTTACATTCCTCACTGTATGTGTTTAAATGCATGTGCCAAACTCTTATATTTGTGTCTCTCAAAGGCTGCTAGTAAAAAAACTGCTTTGTTAGCATGTTACTGGCTAGTTAGTATTTTAGATGTTATTTAAATTTGTGTTTTTACTTTTCTGCTAAGTCTTTCGCAGAATGTGGATACCACCCTGGGTCAGAAACTTGTGTGTCCTGACAGATTTAGTGCTAATTAACAGTCATGCCTCTGGAAGTTTTCATGTTGGACAGAAAATAAGTGGAGCAAGTCCAAAGAAATGTGTGATTTACTGTTAAGGACATTTAAAAGATTACAATTAAGTTTGCCTCACTGAAAAAAGAAATAAAGTGCAATATTTCACTTTTTCTCGCCCACTGGCAGCTCTCCGTCTGGCACAGAGCACGTCAGGCAAATCTAGTGGATTGATAATCCTCTTAAGGGACTCATTGCTCATTTGCCAGAGTCCAAATAAAGTACGACCTTATGGGATTTAGTTGGGAAGCACTTTGTTGGCTCTGTGACCTCCCGCTGAGAAAGGGAGAATCTGGGACAAGAAGCATGGGGAGCAGTGGACAAAGTTTTCATGCTGTGGGCGGGGCTTCAAACTGTTAGAAATAACAGAGGAGGATTTGTCCGAGCGTCCCTGTTGTGCACTGCCAAAATAATCCTACCATGACAAAGGCCTTTTTTCTGTTGCACCCTTCATACACACTCAGTCCTTCAGGCAAAGCTCAAAATAACATGTAAAAACACTTGTTACTCCAGTTCACTGTTAAAAAAAGCTTTTGATTTACACGAGAAAAAGTGCTACATCATACAAAGCTGCACAAAAAAATCTTGTTTTAGATTATTTAAAAAAAATCTGGGCTAGAAAAATATAGATTTTCTAATTAAGACCTTTAGTGCAAACGTTTAGTGTAATGAAGCGAAAATAAATTCACAAAAACTACGTAACTATAGTGACTAGTGAATGAGCAGGATAAAATATAAAAGTATGTGTTTTCTGTGTAAGCTTTCTGCAAAGAGAAAATAGGCATTATGGAAGTTTGACAGCCAAAACATGTATAGAAATGATAAATGTCTTCTTCATACGTTCTCCTGCAATGCCCTGGTCCTGTAGAATGAGCCCTGGCATTTTTACTGTGATTGCCTGTTTTTCTGTAAAATCACAGAAAAAGAGAGTTGAGCTGAGCTGCTCGGGTCGAGCAGGCTGCTTCATGCGCGTTCACGCTCAGGCACATAGCCCGTAGCATTTGCTATCAGTAGCTTTAGCAGCAGAGAGTGAGGTAGTGCCAACTCAGCGACTTTGTCGCTGTTCCTAACGCCTAGTGAGGAACCTAGCTACATTTCTGAGGACCCTTAGCTACTTTCTTCTAGATATTTCCTGCAAATTAGCAACAAAATAGCCATTTTCGCTCCGAACCGTTCTTTGAACGTTCTTTCAGCTGTCATCAACGATATAAATATTACAGATACAAAGTACATCACTGGTGCTTTAGCTCACCTAGTAAGATGTCGGAGTCTCGTGCGGAAGACCTGGGTTTGATTCTGGATGTGAACATAGTTTATTTAGAGTTTATTTTTTACATTAATGGTACATTTTTTTACAGTATGATGCCCAAATTTTTATTTGAGACTCGCCGAACGGCATTGAATTCACAGATAAAAAATATGTGGGTTCAACTTTCATTTTGGAACAATTTTTCAAGCAAGGGAAGGGAATGATCTGAGCATGCAGGACTGACCCATCTTAAACCTTTGCCAGCTGTGCTGAAGAGAAAGGTACAGAACCAAATTATTTAATTAATTAGCTGCGCGTTCTCCTGCCCTCTGTCCTCCAGGCCACACACACACACACACACGGGACTGTCTCCGCTGTTATTTTCGTTAAGGAGTGTGCACGTACAGCATGCGCGCCTCGTGCACGAGCCTACTATTGAAGCTGCCGTTACGCTTTTGGCCTGAGGGGGCAATCGCGAGCATAAAATTCAAAACTCCGTAAAGTCCCTTTAAATATTTAATAAAATGTCCAGAAATTTAAGACATTTAAAAAACGTTTTGTCTAAATAAATATCTAAATGTCTTTTTGTATGATTAGTCTTATTTAAGAAGCATTTTAGTTTTCAAGTCACTTACATGTTTTAGGCTAAGTCCATGAATGACTCTTGCTGATTTATTTATCTGCAGTCTTGTCAACTCCCAAACAAAGAATGGTGCCACACCGCTTTACCTGGCCTGCCAGGAAGGTCATCTGGAGGTTGTCCAAAACCTGGTGAAGGACTGCGGGGCAGATCCGAGCATCAGAGCCAACGACGGGATGACACCTCTGCATGCTGCTGCTCAGATGGGCTACAACACTGTCATTGTCTGGCTAGTATGTTGGGATTTGAAAAAAACAAATATTTACAGCATATCTATATCGCATTTACTCCCAGCCCATCGTAGTTTTTCCATTGCAAAACCTTCTGATTTTCTTCATATTTAAAACCAAATAACTTGAGTTTTGGTTCTTTTTTGTTGAAGATGAGCTTTACAGACATCAGCCTGACGGACAGAGATGGAGACGGAGCCACAGCGATGCACTTCGCAGCCAGCCGGGGTCATGCAAAGGTGCTCAGCTGGCTGCTGCTGCACGGTGGAGAGATCGTTACTGACAACTGGGGAGGGACCCCCCTCCACGATGCTGCAGAGAACGGAGAACTGGAGGTGAGTTATCATTGCTCTCTAATGTAAGAAGAGAAGTTTCAAGATGGGATTGGTTGGAAAAATAATTTAAAGTAAACAATATTCAAATAATGTATGCAGATGCTTTGGGATTCATGGTACTCGTTTACCCATCAGCCATCTGTTTTGACTGCTTGTCCGCTAGCTTATGGTTCTCACCACCCCTCTAACCTGCTGCTTTGACTAACAGTTTTGCTGCAACAAACTCTGATCGAACAGCTGCTTCCATACATGCTTGATACCATTAAGAGGATATTAAACTGCACATTTAGTTGGAAGTGCTAAAAATGAATCAACAAATCGGAATGCTTAGTTTCTAATCTCTGATTTTGACTGATTCATGAGAGAACACTTTAGATTCCTCTCTCGTTTCTGATCTTTAGTGCTGTCAGATACTTGTGGTGAACGGGGTGGACCTGGGCATCCGGGACCAGGACGGCTTCACCGCAGCAGACCTGTCTGAATACAACGGCCACTCTCAGTGTGCCAAGTATCTGCGCACAGTGGAGAACATGGTAAGATCGTTGGTCTCACTGCCATGAACTCTGACCTTTAGGTGATCAGAAATCGGCTTTTTGTGAAAGTTGTGTTCATTTAATACTTATTCAAAATGATCTGCAACAAAGAGAAGGCTGAAAAGAGCTCATCTGCTGTGTTAGCATCTGTTTATCTGTGTGTGGTGGGAGAGACTACCCATCAACTCATCAACCAATCACCCTCCTTCCCTCACACTGCACACTGAGTAACTTATATGGGATATATTATGCAAAACTCACCTTTTCTGCAGCCATGTGAGTCTCTACTGTTTCTATAAGCTCTCCACAAAAATTTATATATATATATATATATATATATATATATATATATATATATATATATATATATATATATATATATATATGACCATTAGTTTTATGTCATTTTTTGGTTTTAGGAATTTTATGCCTATAAAACATACTGTTTCAAAAAGTCTCCGCTTGTGATGTCACAACAGGGAAAGTAGATTAGAACCACCTCTCACGTGCAGTTGCTACAGGAGGAGCGGCAGCTCTACTCCGAGCCCCTCCTGGATATCTGAGCTTCTCAGCTTATAGCAACCTAAGTGGGTGATAGGTGGGCGTGGCCAGATTCAACTTGTTCTTTTAAAGTGACAGAGCTCTGAAACAGCTCATCGTGGAAGGTACTGAAACTGTCACGAGCGAAACTGCTTCCTGTGAGCGGGATTTAGTGCAAATATCTTGATAAAATGTTTTGTATCAGCTATAGATCTATTATAACTTAATAAACAACATCAAGTGACCCCTTTAATCCCCACACACCAAGGCTGAGGTTCTACCTAGAGGTTGTGAGGCTCATGAACTCTGACCCTTCGGCTGTTTTCTGCACCATTTTTACTTTTTCTGTTTTCAGATTGTTTATTTAAGCTGGTGAATGGCAATAATAAACTTATCTGAGTTTGAGTTGGTTTTAAGCTTGTAGTGTCTGTTCAGCAAAACTGGCATCAGAAACTGGGAAACTCATTTTAGTTAAAACTAGCAAAAATGGTTCAACATCTCTGGTTTCTGGAAAAAAAAGACTGAATAAACTTGGCTGAGCTTTTTTTCTCTATTAAATCCTCACTCACGTCATGCATTGACCTCCATAACCAGCAAACAGAGAACCCAGAATGTGCAGAGTAATTACCACTGAACCCTCTGGTGCCTGGGAAACAGATTTCTTTTCTCCTGCACTCATTCTCATGGGAGACATGAGGCCTCATGAGTTCTGCCCTGTGGGAAACTAAAAACCTCCTGAGTCTTCCTGTGAGAGTTTCATTGCTGTGCAGTAATTAAAACACTCTGCTTCTTGTGTGAGGCACTGGGGACCAAGAAGGAATAAGATGTATCCATTACTGTGATCATTTCATTTTAATAAGTAATCTGTCTGATCAAAATGTGTCTAAAGACAAGACGATGAGGAAAAAGCTGAAAAACGATTGCACAGCTTAACACGACACATTTTCTGGCAGAGTGTGGAGCATCGTGTTCTGTCTCGAGATCCTTCGACGGAGCTTGAGTACAAGCAGCCAGACTCTGGCCTCTCGTCCCCAAACACCACCATGCCTCCTCCCAGCCAGGCAGTAAATTTTGACATCGGTTCACCATCCAGCTCCCTGTCCAACTACGACTCTGCCAACTCCAGCCAGTCCAGCACTGGGGAGAAGAGGAGCAGCTTAACGACGTCACGAGGCCCGCCCACACAGCTGAACACAGTTGCTCATCAAGGTCTGCAAATAACTTATATGATTACTTTCATATTCTGGCCATTTCATAAGTAAAGCCTAGTTGCCACCTTAAATGTAAACACACTATTATTTACAGTTTGCTTTGTTTCCTGCTTTGTATTCTGCTGCTGCACCCTAGTGGTCTGTTGTTTCACATGGAGCTGCACAGCCATGTTTTTTTAAACAGTGCACTAAAACAGAAGTTAATGTATTAAAAAATTATTGGGATCTTGTGATTCTGTCTTCCTCTTATTTGTGTCTCAGGTGCACCAGAATCAGCCATTTCAGATATGCAAGCATACATGGATATGCTGAACCCAGACATCCGCACTGATGCTCCCAAGAGGATCAAAGCACCTGGTGGTGGTATTCCCAAACCTCCACCTCCTCCGACCAGTCCGCCCCCACCTCCTCCCAAATCTCCTCCAGAACCTCCACCACCTCCTAACTACCCTGCACCGCAGCCTCCTCAAGAGCCTTTACCGGCTGAGTTCCTCAAGGTGAAAAGCAACTTGCGGCATGTGGAGAGTAAAACTGGCAAAAAGGTACGGGGCTGTGTTTGAATTAAAACATGTAAAAATCAAACATTCAGAGCTCTACAAACATCATTTTCAACGTGTAAAGACATGATTTCACAATTATTTGTGCACAAATGTGACGTCCCCTCTTAACGACAGGTACAGCCGCTACAGAAACAGGAAGCTAAATTGGCAATTAGCTGTTTTTTTTCCCCTGTGTGCCCAGTCAGTTGAAGCGTAGCTCTTCTGCAACAATGCACCTTCTCTGGGAGCCAACAATGATGTTATTGTGTTAGCATGGCTAACGAGGCCACAGAAGATGCTCGTTAGTGTAGCGGACCCCTGGCTTGACACACACAATGGTTAATGTGACGGGTTTGATCATAATTCCACTAATTAATCTGGCCATGGATCACTCACAAGTGTTTCAAAAGCAGATCGGGAATAAAAACCGGCATTAATATTAGCATCAAGGCTACATTTGTCAGGTTAGCACAAGAACAAATAAATCACATAGTTATGATGTTAAATGGAAGTGAGTTTCTGTATAAAGTGGCTTACCTGTAGCTCTTTGAACTGTCTCACTCTGGAGTTAATTATCACTGGATTGACAAGCTAACAGCTAGTCTGAGCAAGACAAGAGACAAAGTGGATTACTGCTGTCTTATAAAGCAATATTCAATCTCTACAATATGTATATTGTATTCCTACAGGAAGGATGCTAATTTGACTACCAAATAACTTCTTTTATGAAAATTAAAGTGATGTGAAAGTTTATGAAATAGTGTTCACATGATCGGCTATAATTTTATTTAAGTAGTTTTAACCTCATGCAACTCTGCAGCCTCACAAGGAAATTGGCTTATTGCATTATGATTTTATTCTCCTTAACGTAGATGTGTTTGTATAATTTAGACACTTAATTTTCATTTATAATGGTTAAACTTCTTTATTTGTGTTCATTTATTGCGGAAAATTGTAGAAAATCTGTTTTATTTAATTTAAAGATTAAAAAAATCATGTTTATAAAGTTTGGCAAATCTGAAATATCTAAAAATAAATAATGATAAAATAAAAATGCATCAAATAAAATTCTGGGTTTTAGGAGGCTAATGAGGCCACAATTATTTTATTTTGTTTATTTATTTGGCCTTAATTTTCTACTTGAATAGGTCTAATTCTCCAAACTGAGACTGTTCAAAGACTTTGCTACAAAAGGTGAGATGTTGTTTGTTTACAACTGGTCCACATATCACCTTCAAAAGACCTTAGACATTTGCTTTTTTTTTACTCACAAAACTACTTTATAGTTCCTAAAAACAATATCATAAATTTCTAAAATATGCAAAAAAAT
The DNA here is from genome assembly GCF_043380555.1 of Nothobranchius furzeri. NCBI lineage: Eukaryota > Metazoa > Chordata > Actinopteri > Cyprinodontiformes > Nothobranchiidae > Nothobranchius > Nothobranchius furzeri. The sequence goes on from NC_091755.1 coordinate 32,471,974, forward strand.
CTGATTGTTCAACAAAATTGAATAACTGATTTATTTAGTATTTTATGCAACACCATTTGTTGCTACTGTGTAAAACTATAAAATGATATTCCTGTTTGAGATGTAAAGGAGCTGATCTGAATCTTTAGAATCACAACAAAGATAACTAATCTGAGGGATCACTCTCACCTCATGAAAAATGTACGTCCTGATTGTTATGGCGTCTTCAGTGTGATCAAAACAACCCAGTGTGTTTACTCACAGTTTAATTAGCCGTAAAATAATTCTGTTGAAAATAAATTCATTTCTCCAATAATCTTTAACTCCGAGTTTATTTCCTTGAAAGCACAACCGGAAAACCATTCATCTCATATTTTAGATCGTCTGAATCAGCCCTTTCATGGGAGTTTATTCACCTTAAAAGCAGAAGTAGTCTAAAACTTTAGAGAGCAGCAGAACCAGCTGATTCACTGGAAAAGTTTAAATAATGACTGAGTCACAACACATATGCAAAGTCGGCCCAGGTTTTAGCCTAGTTCTCAGCCTGTGAGTCGGTGTGTTTCCATCATTGTGCGTTTCAACAGAGATTTCTTTGTGTGTTTTTGCTTCTAAGTGTGAACATCGCTTGTATCAGGGTGGTGGTTTGAGCTCTGGTCCATGTGATCAGATCACGGGTCGCCCTCTTTTAATAATTGAATAAAAGCCAGTGCTCAGAGCACATAACAGAAACGCGAACACTGTGTGCTATAGGTGAAACAGTCTGCAGAAGATGGCATAGTAACAGCCAATCAGAGCCTTCATATGATCTCAGGTGTTTCAGAGATGGTTTATTTTTCTTCTTTATTCTTCTGCTGTTGCTGCTTGGCTCATCTCATTTGTCTGCATTTGCCTGCATTTGCTTGACTTAAATCAGATGCTCTTTGAGGAGCCACTTTGCCTGTCAAAGTTGTCCCCTTTGCTCTGTTGTCCACACGTTCTAGTAATCAGTAGTCTTCCCAACCGGTTTTGCTGCTAAGTGTGGAAGTTGGAATTTTCTAATAATCCTAAAGCCTTTTGGATTTGTGCACAGCAGCGAACAATGGCAGAAACAGATGGGCGTTTCTTTTGCATAACCGGAACTGGGCGGGGCTGAGGGGGTGGTTGTAGTCCACCGGTTGGAGGTGACATCATTGCTACTGCTGCGTTGGCCCAATAGGTTATTGGTGAGGGCCGCAGGTAAAGTGAGAGGGCAGGTAGAGTGACAGGTGTAGCTCTGAGCAGAAAGGAGGGCAAAGCTCTGGATCTGGTAACAGGTACTCTCTGTCCTTTACCGGACTTTGTGAATGCAGCTGTGTGCAGAAAAGAGCCATAAGGGTGGATTTTAAACACTAAGGTAAGGCGGCTTTAGGAAAGCTTTCCATTTCTAAACGAGATGGATGATTTGTTACCAGTTTGCAGATTTGGCAACGATATCTGATGTTGTTTTGAGTATTTCCTGTTCATATTTTAAAGCAGTTGTACTTTTGGACAATGAATCATATTGAAGTTTTTAGACAACTCTTTTGCTTTTACTACATTTTTTTATCTTTTCTTGTGTCGCCTGCTGTGCGTGATTACATGCAAATGTCACAAACCCTTTCAAACAATAAGGAGGCTCAGCAAACTTATTATTGCTGTACATCACATTAACATAAATACAGTTGGATACGTATCCATAAAATCATATGACTTTTTGTTGACAGAGCAGTTTGCACAGTGAAAGGACACGATGTCAGTGTGTGCATGCATGCTGAGGGGGGGCTTTTGTACATTTAGCTATTGTTGACCTCACTCACGTTGCCCTCCCACCTGATGAGGGCTCAGGGACCGTCTCTGACAGTCAACATGGTCAACACAATTAAAGGGGCTTGTAGGAACTGAGAACATGAACCCACAAAGGAGGAGAGGTCAGAGGTCAACTCTCCATTATTTCAGTTGACATGAACATCAAGTAATGTCTGGAATTTTGCTAAAAGTCATGCTGTATGCAAACATTTAAATGGAAATTAATACAAATGTGTTGCTTTGACCAGGATTTGACAGGCAAACTAGTTTTCTCCTTTGAACACTTTATTTTTGGCATCGTTTTAGTTTTACTTCCTAAAAATGTGTATCAAACAAATAAAATAAAGTAAAAAGTTTTTTTTTACTATGTTTGGTTTTTATACTGTCTGAAAACGTGGGAAACAGGAAGTGTTAACATACTTTTTATAGTACCAAATGCAAATGTGAGGGTTTTTGCATTATTAAAATGTGTCCATATGATCAGGAAATAGTTTGTTTTTCACATCGGTGTGAAGAAAAGTGAGCTTTTTTTACTGCAGATGTCTAGGTGACCTCTAATATGTAAAGTCTTACCCACATGAATTCAGCAGCAGAATGCTGTGTGGTGAAAATTGAAGAAACAAAGTGAAAATGCTAAAACAAAAAAGGTCCAAGTGCGTAAATCAGCAGAGACGGATAATCCAACAATATGAGATAAAACGTGTTGGACTAAGTGTGCTGCTGTTTAACCATTTCCTGTAGGGATGTCCCGATCAGGTTTGTTTCCCCCCTAAAGTCCGAGTCATTTGATTTTGAGAATCTGCCGATACCGAGTCCCTATCCAATACTTTTGATACATAAAAAAAAAGGCTGAAACAGTTCCAGAATGTTCCTCATTTCTTTATTTAATTAACTTTTTATTTTAATTTTTAACAAAAGATCACTTCTGTGAGGTAGCTTGAGCAATCAAGTAATAAATAACATGAATTCTTCACTTTTGGACTTTATTGCAAATATAAAAAGTCTAACATAAAAACAGTTAGCATTTAAACTTAAAATACCTGGCAGGGGTCTACTTTGCCTCGACCCCCAAAATGCTTAGATACGTCCCTGGACATGGGAGGAGTTTTGAAGGTGATCTGAATTGTATCAACTATATAAATACTACATGCTGATAAATTACTGCTTTATACAGGTACAAACGTGTAGTGGGATAAATCTACCTACATTTTGTTTTGTTAAGAACTTAGTTTTTTTTCTTGGTTTTTATTTTCCTGTCTTCCTGTCCTGTCTGTCTCTGATCTTCCTGCATCTCCCAGTCCTCTGGAAAAACCCCTGCCTGCTTCCTTCTTTTTCATCTCCAAGTAACTTTTTAACTTGCAGATCAAATTGATCTATTGACTGCAAAAGAAGCAAAGCGTGCGCTGCGCTGCCCGGCTGCGCCAGCGAACACGTCCACACATCATGCTCAGTTCCAGACAGAACTTACCAGAGAAAATGAATGGACACGAATGACTGTGTGTTAATTATATATTTTTTGGTTACGCCACTTAGAAACTTAGAAAATGTTACTGTGGCCGTGTGCAGAACGCAGCTGGAGTTCATGAATAATCAGCGGTCTGCCTGCCGCTCTCTGCATCTCTGCTCAAAAGAATCCCCGCTACTCTGAGTCCATATAAATAATATAATATAGGCAGAAACTGGATCTTTTTAGTTAAAGGCATCAGGGGAGCCTGACAACCTTTAAGGAGAACCAAGTTGCTCTCCTGTAATTTGAACCCAGTATCTGAGTCCGGATCAGGGCTTGGATCGGGAAGTAAAGCCTGAGTCCCGATCGAGTCTAAAACCACGTGATCGTGGCCGATTTCCAAGCATGTGATCGTATCGGGACATCCCTAATTTCCTGTCTTTCATTACATTTAAAATGGACAAACTGTATGCTTTTAGCATTTTTGACTCAAAACCAATTTTTAACAATGACAATATTAATAAGCAGTATATATGTCTTGTTTTTATTTTCAAAGCAGCTGACTCCAGGAGAAAGCCACGACAAATTGCGGCGTGTAGACTCAAACAGGAAGTCGAGGAGTTTTAACAAACAGCCCAGCACTGGGGACTACTACAAGACTCTGGGCGACGACACGGCAGAGCCCCGTGGAAGCAAAGGCATGGCGCCGAACGAGGAGGCAAGTCGGACGTCGGTGTACAAAAAACTGTGTGATTAGCCCCAAAATGAACAAATTCTATTCTTATGTGTGAATTACTAGCATTGACTTGTGTTGTCACATATACTGACATAAACCTGGTGTTTGGAGTGTGGAGGTTTATTATTCTGAGTTCTGACTGAATGCTATGGGGTTGTGTGGGCGTCTTGCCTCAAAAACGTAAAGACCGGTTCTTGGGTGTGGTTAAGCTGGCTGAACACCGACTGCAGTATTTGCCTGAGCATTGCCATTCAGCATGTTACATAATGTTGTACCTTCTTGAACTTTTGCTTTCCACCTGATGCATCATTTCCATTTCCTCTTCAGTCTCCAAGTATCTGCATAAACTCATCACACTGCTTTCATGGAATTAACTTCAATTCAGTTCAAAGATACTTTATTAATCCCAGAGGGAACTTAGGACAGGAAAAATTTAAACAGAGAATACAGGAAAAAATAGATGCAACCAAATCACTTAAGTGAACTATTTTATGTTTTCTACTTCAAGCAGTGCTAGAAATCAAAACGACCTTTACCTTGTTGTTGTTGGTAAATAGCCTGTATTTGTATAGCGCCTTCTTAAGGTTCTACAACCCCCCAAGGTGCTCCACAACACAATCAGTAATTCACCCATTCACATGCTGGGGATGAGCTACGGCGTAACCACAGCTGCCCTGGGTACAGAGGCAAGGCCTGCCTAACACCGGCGCTACCAGTCCCTCCGACCACCACCAGCAGGCAAGGCAGGTTTTAGTGTCTTGCCCGAGGACACAACAGCAGCAGTCTCCGTTCAAAGCCGGGATCGAACGTGCAACTTTCAGATTACTGGACAACCAAACCTCCTGAGCTACTGCTGTCCCATATAGGCAGCTTGTGGTGACCAATGTACCGTACCAGAAAGTCTGTTCCTGTGGAATTTTTTAATGTTGTAATGGTCACAGAGATATGGTTCCTCCTGAGAAAAGCTGGTTTACCACATCACAGGCTTAGATACATCACCATACATTTGCAAGTCCTAACCCACTTCAACGTCTGCAATATATAAAGGCTCAAGCCACTGCTAGCACCAGCCCGACCTATTACTTACCCCAAAATTCCACTATCTCCGCTCCGCTCTGCCCCCGCTTTCCGCTGTCTATAGCTTCTGAACTCAAATTATACTATACCCGCTCTACAACGGCTCCGCTCTGGTGCCGAGACCTGAGGTGCACAAACAGGCATGCGCGAGATTTTCGAGATCTTGCGATACAGTCCGAGCAATAAATGCGGAAGTTAGATCCAAACACCCGTTGTGTGGGAGAAGCATCAAAATGAACTGTTTAATCTGCCTATCATTTGTGTTGAGAGATCAGCAGTGTTTGGATCAATAAAGTGTGACTACTTGATAGTGGAAACTGTATTTATGGCTTATTTTTGTGCATTTAAAGTTCAACCGCCATTGATAGTTGTTAAAAGTTGTTAAACCTGTGCATATGAAACAAAAAAACACTTTTTGTTAATCGATTTATTGTGAAATAACGGAAGTTGTGCTTGCTCATTTTCCTGTTGGGCAGTTGTGATTTCTGTCCATTGACTGCAGAGGTGCTCCGGCGTCCGGCAAAAATAGGATCGATTCTATTTTTGCCGGATGGCGGCGCACTGCGCCGCACGGCCGCAGTAGTGGAAAGGCTCTGATTGACTACAACGGGACCGTTTTTTCTGCGGAGTTCGTGCCGGAGCGGAGATAGTGGAATTTTGCCATCCTAAGCTTCTGCTAAGGCCACCCCGAGCTACTGCTAACACAGTATTGTTATGGGCATGGATGTAAATTTTGGGGGGGGGGGGGTTGGCATGTCCCCCCCACTTTTTCCAAAGTCAAGTTCTGACCCCTGCACTTTTTACTATCCAAAAACAATATTACTTTATATTAAATTGACACTGGTTGAGCTCTAGGACCAAGCGGAAAACAACCATTTGTGTTGAAGCCTGTTTGTTTCCCATTAGAACATACTGTAAAAATACCCCCCACCCCCGTGTCCCCTGGACTTCTAAAGTGAAAATTACGTCCATGGTTATGGGATATTACGCCTGCCTGTGAATACCTTAGCATCGCACAGTAGGAGCTGGAGAAAGGATGTCTGGGTGTCCCTCCTGGATCTGTTAAGTTTTGGATGCAAGTACACAAAATGGAAATGATAAAAACCAACAAAATAACTGAGAGAAACTGATCAGAATGGTATAAATGCATAAAGGGGGATTGCAGAATGTCAGGACTACCTGGTTAAATAAAATAGATTTATCCAATCTAGTTGAGAAAATATGACAGTTTAAAAAGGTCTGATTCAGCCGAGACTGTTTCTACTAAATGACCAAGAAACTCAAAGTATTGATCAAAAAATAAATAGTAGTCTAAAAACATGTACACATAAAGGAACTGATTGAATTAACCGTATGAATTAACTGTGTTCAAAACAGGAGGTGCAGTATTTTATCTAAATAGACCGAATGTCCACTTCTGAAATTATTTTAAATTTTACACATCAAATTTATATTTTTAAAGCCAATTAAATCAAATGACCTTTGATTGGTGTGATGCTGCCACAGATGCAGTAGAACTTGTGCTTGGGTCCTCCTTTAAATTATTAAAGATTTAAATTTTAACATGTAATGGAAACTGTTTGCTTCCACTTCACAAACACAAAAGAATGAATGAACGGAGTCTGTTGGACTCAATGATCAGAGTCCCTGGAGAGATTTTAAAATCTCAGGAAAAAAGGTGGGGCATGGGGGCAGTGCAAGCCACAGTGAGCCAATTAAGGCCTCAAAGGGGCCCCTCCTCGTCCCAGAGGACCCCAGCAGATGGACGGGCTAATCAGCGCAAGTGGCGCGTGCCACCACGGCCCATCTGGACTTTGTCCCCTTCCCCAGCTCTCCAGGGTTTTAAAAGTAAAGGGGACAATAATGATGAGCACGCGTCCCAGGAGCAACAGGGGGGAGGTGGGATCGAGTTAAATGTCACAGTTCATTAATCCACCCCCTGCCGAGTTGTGGCACGCTTCGGGAGTGTGTCGTACTCGTGCAAGAATATCACTTGCAGTGACAGATGGCAAATTTGCACGGTTTTCCCCTCGGGAGTCTTCCCCGTCTGGGGATGAGTTCATATTAGCTCACTTATAACTAAAAGGCTATTGTGCCTTTATGAGTTGATTAGAGACAGCAGGACATGGGGCGAATGCCTACATCTGTTGCTCTCAGAAGCCCCTGTGAAAGAATTTACTCGGAAGTTTTGAACAATTTAGTTGGTTCATTTTACAAGTTAAAAAAATTGGGTGGGTTTTCTGCATTTATGAGTTAATACTCTGTTAGCTGTAATTTATTAATCACAGGTGATTTTTGGGGTTTAGATTCACTGCTGAGGTTTATATTTATTGGAAGGGGTCAAAGGTTGAAATGTTTAAGAGCCACGGATTTGGGTTTGATCTAATGGCTGACGTCTGCCTTGCTCCTCCTCTTTTCTCCCAGGGTTCGGTGTTACTGGAGGAGCCCACTGAAGCTCCTCCCCCCAGTGCCGAAAATGGCACCACAGAGGAAGCCGTCCCACCTCCACCCCCACCGCCTCCACCACCTCTTCCTACAAGCAACCCAATGCCAACTCCACCTCCCCCTCCCCCACTACCCCCTGGGGGGCAAACCACCCAGAATAATGCCAGTAGCACCCCCACCAATCAACGACGACCATCCTCTTCAACAGGAAGTGAGTTTCCTTCTTTCCCCTCCTTTTATTTATTTTTATCTTTATGAATATCTTGTTTTGTCCTGAAATGGGCCGTTTCTTCCACATTATTTCTGCCTGCATACATCTTTATTCCTGGAATGCCTGGTCTTGTTGGACCAATGTAACCCCTCTGGCTGAAGATGAGTTGCTTCCCTACATTAGCATTCTAAATAACAGATTACAAATGATTGATGAAGAGCTACAGTTACCCTGAGATCTGGTTTAGTGTTCAGCCATTTCCTTAAGTGCCCATCCTGCCTTGGATGATGCACGCTCACACCACTCAAGCTGCTCTGGTTGCAGGAAATGTATGAATTAAAGCCTGCTGGATTTGTTGCATTTCACCTTGACAGTGATTGGTGGACAGTCATGTGTGGGCTTAACAGAAGATAAAACAGTAACACATCCAGAACTAATGATCTTATTGTGATGTTTTGATTTTGATATTTAAAAAAAGTGCTCGTCCATCATGGCAGTTTTACCATTAGGCATAGGTCAGCGGCCGCCTGGGGCCCCCTTATGTTGGGGGGCCCCCTAGCCCTGACCGCCGGCACCCTTATGTTAATGCCACAGTGGACTATTCCTTTAAGATGCCGATGCACAAACAGGAAGCGATTGGTAGTCATTCCACTCCAATCCAGTTGGTGGCAGTAATGCACCAAATTATTATTTGCCAAGTGCCATACGACCACAAATAAGAAGAAGAAGAGAGGGGGGAGTGTTCATAACAAACTTGAAGCGGTAGTCAAACATTAAGCATGAAATGGAGTAATCCTTGTGGCTCCAATAAGAGAAAGAAGCAGCTTGCTTCAAAAAAGCTTTTATCTTCACTTTCAAAAGTGACGTCGTTTTTCAATGTAAACATCAAAAGGAAGCAGAAAGGAAAGACAATGGAAAATGTTTAAAGGGAGGAAAACATAGACCAAAATGAAAAATAAATAAATAAAATAAACAAAGGCAAAAGCAAAAGCACAGGAGCACTGACAGGAAGAAGAAAGCAGAACAAATATTGAAAGCAGTCAAAGGGAGGGAAAGACAGGAAAAAAGAAGAGGACTAATAAAAAGGGAAAATAACTCATGGCAGAAGAGGGGATAGTTTCGCAAATCAAGTTAAAAGTACGATTGCCGAAATTGAGTGGGGCCCCATGTCTGTGTTCGCCTTTGGCCCCCAAATTGCTAAATCCGCCACTGCGTCCATCCATCCTTTAAAAAAAAGATTAGAATGAAGACTATATTTTTTCTCCTGCGGTAAAAATATGTTCTTCTATTGCGGCTTTAGTTTTATTATCAAGCAAACTTTTGTCCAATCCTTTTAAAAGAGTGGTTCACTGAAAAAATAAACATTTTAATGATTATTTCTGATTATGATCGGTCACTCCTGAGTTTTTGATGCAGGCGGAACATGACATGGTCTCCTACACCTAACTCCTGCATTCTGATAGAAAAAATAAACAGTGAAACTCTAGGATTAGAAAAACCTGACATTCATGGACTCATCTCCCAACTGGGAAGGCTGTTGTTGGTTTAACGTCCAGGACTCAGCAGCCATCCTGACTAGTAGGAAGACAACAGTTAGCATTAGCAATTCCATCACAGGAATACTCCTCCAGGCTTGTGTTGGTTGTCGAGATGAAACATTCAAGTTGCAAGTCAGTGCGAGAGTTGCGTTGCTTTTATCCAATCTGCGGCAAGATGTCCAAATACCAGGAAATAAGATTCCAAACCCTGTCGTCTGCTGCCCCTCTGTGCTGCAGCAGACTTGTCGGTGCCAATCCAAGTAATTCTAGGCTTTTTTTGCCCCGAGTACGGCTTGCCAGGCATTAATTCTTACCAGAAGCCTCTGCTTATGCATTGATTAAACAAGTTTCCCACACCTTTCAGTTTCATCTGTTTCTTCTGCATGTTTCTGTGTTTTTCCATCCTAATTCCTGCTGGGTTCTTTTCCTCACTTCTGCTTTATCAAGGTGGGTATATCTCTGTCTCCCAGCCAGAGGGAGGGCATCTTAGACAGAACAAGAGTAAGTAAAGACCCACATTTACTATCTAAAATAAAATAGATCATGCTGCTTCTTCCATTTAACATAGACCCCAATCCTGGAGACGTCCTTTCTGCTCCTCACTGCAGATTCGTAGAACAGATGTAGCCATTGTGTCGTTTTTTTTAACCAATGTAGAATATAGGATAGTTTGTTTTGATTTGAAATTATACTAAAATTGTCTTTATTGTGTAACGTTCATGTGAAAGCAAGCACAAGTGAACTAGACATATGTGATTTCTATCGACTAAAGTAAATTGTGGTGTTGGTTAAGGTATAATTACACTTCTTAAATGATCTTTACTTTCAGATATAGTTTTCAAAAACACTCAGCAAACACCACAAAACTGCCTCTTAAACGTTTGTGACTAATTGGAAACCTGTTTTCCAAGAAACACAGGAAATGAGTTTGAATAGGAAATGTAGCAAATAAAACAGGACATGCGGACAATAAACACGCAGAGATAGAAAATACGATTTTAATGGAAAGTCTGCTTTCTTCAAACCTTGATTTCTTTGGAAATGGGTCACCATTTGCTGCATTTTCAATCTGACTGTGGATAGTCTGGCTTGTTTCTGAAATGGGCTAAATTGTTTAGAAATATAATGAAAATGTGTTTTTCTTTAGAAATGTCAAAGTAATCTCAATCTTTTGAGAGGCAGAGGATGATCTGAGGTAATTTAATTATTGAACGTAAGAGAAGATTAAGACCTTTATCAAGAAATTGTGTGAGTTTTCAGGTTGTCAAGGTTCTTTTTTTACTATTTACTTTAAGAAGGCATAAAATATTAGAGTGAGAATGTACTTTGAGATGGCATATGTTCTAGGAAATGCTCAGAGGAGATGAATGGGTTGTATTCTACTTAAACAAGGATGTAAATTGAGCCTCAGTTACAATTTAAAATAATTTAGCTTTACAGTAATTAGATGGTTGGGTGGTTCTTCTGTTGGACCAACATGTCCTTTTAAATGGGATAAATTTTTACCGTGCTTACTGCAGTGAGCTTTGTGTAATTAAAGTATTTGTTTCAAATCTTTGACTAAGGCAGTGAAGAAGCCGTATGCAGATCTGAGAGCTTCAGATTAAATTACAGTTCAGGAGTTTGAAACCATGACAACAAACCAGGGTGAGTCAAGCTGATGGAGCAATGCTGAAGATGGTTAACTGTCCAGTCAGTTGGTCAGTCAGTCAATCAGTCAGTCATCTCTACATTGATTTTCCATTTCTTATTGAATAGTCTGGTTGCAGAAGAAGTGGATCATAGCTCCTCCGGGATGAACCCAAGAAGCATTTTTAATCCCTCTAGTGAGCTCTTGGTCTGCTCTAAAGTCTCCACCTACTGTCCTGGTCCTGATCAGATGCTCAAACCAACTCAACTGACCCTTTTGAATGTGGAGAAGCAGCAAATAAAGAGCCTGAGCTCCACCCTGATGACCTTGCCTCATCTCTAAGGCTGATCATGGGGTACTTTTTGGATGAAATTCCTCTCAGCCGCTTGTAGTCCAGATCTGGTTCTTTTGGTTGGATCCAGATGAGGTGAACATAGACAGAGCAGTAAATCCAGAACTTCTGGCTTAGCTACAGAGAAATGTTCTCAGTGTTACAGAAAATGACCCGATCTGTCTGCCACCATCACTCATAGTCAAAACTCCAAGATTCTTGAGGCAGCAGCGTGCTTTTGTCCCAGAGGGAACCTTATTTAGTTAAACACCATTCTGGTTCTTTCATAAGCAGTTGTGAACCTCGCTAGTGCACACTGGAGATCAGGGCTTAAATACACCAACAGAATCACATCATCTGCATAAGGTTTTATGTTTGCAAACAGAATGAGAGGATTTTTCAAATCTAAAGCTAGCAGATGTAGCTGCTTGTCACTGGGAAGCTTACACAAAAGGCTGTAATGGATCTGAACCCGGAGCAGAAAGCCATTATGAGAAGCTATTTGTTGTACATTCTGTCCCCACCACACCTTCAGCCTCATTCAAACCAAGTGACTCCATCAAACTGAATTTATCCTGCAGCAGAAACTCAAACAGTTGTAGATGTTCCACCTTCAGCCCGCTGGAACACAGCTCACTATGGGTCGTTAACTGTTCTGGATTTCTGCTTTAAGGAATTGCCCAGAAGGCCCGGCAGCTATACTGATCTACATGCATGTTTTCACGAAGATTTTATTCCATTATTTATTTAACTTAAACTCTGTTTGCATTTATTAAGTATCTTTTTGTAATTTAGAAAGTGTGAGTTGAAACTGTGTGTCGGGTTTTGGAGGTTTGTTCCGACAGGCTGAGGATTCAGCAGCGACGGTGCGTTCGTGTGTTTGTGTGTTAATTCCTGGCCAGCTTTCCAGTGGCTTGCTGTCACTTCCAGTTACTGGTGATTCCTTTAGATTTCCCCCAACTGTGTTGATGGCTCTTTAATGGAAAGCTGTTCTCTCCTCCCCGAGCGAGACACGGAGAAAAAGGGAGAGCGTGAGGAAGGGTGGCACGCAAGCGAGTCTTTGTGTCCACATAGCTCGTTGTGGTTGCCGTGACGGGGAACACTTTTACACGAGGACTTTTATCCGTACAGGAAAAAGGGGCAGAGTAAACAATGAGGGACTGAGGATATTTGCTTTATTGGAGGTTTACATTCACTCAAACAGGTGAGGCAGTTATTGTTTCTTTAGATGCAGTAAAAATGTCTAGATAGTTTTGTTTTAGAGACTTTAAATTAGCAAAGTTAGCACAAAATAGATTCATCAAAATGGTTTGAAATTATGTTTTATAATAATTTATTTGGTTGGATTTAAAAACCATGCTAATGTTAACAGGTGTCAGTAAAAACTAGATGAACTAGATCTGTTTTCTTTATATGAATATCACGCTGTAAAAAAGTTTTAACAAGGAATACTGTTACCCTTTTATTTCTTAACAAATCCAGATTAAAGTCCTGTTAGATGCGGCAATGATAAGAGTCCCTTTATTAACATTACTTATTTCATTATTAAGCATTAATAAACAAAGGATCCCTTTATTAACATTCCTGACGTTAGCGACCAAGAGTCCTTAAGGTTAAGGAGGTTCTGCTTAGTAATGCATAACTTTAAATTGACATTAAAGTTAAGCTGTTAACACTATTTAGTAGTTTATTAATGCTTAATAATGCACTAACATTAATAAAGGGACCCTTATTGTAAAGTGTTACCGGTGTAGTTTTTTGTTCTTTGCTCCATGAACAGGCTTAAAACTCACTTTAAAAGGCAACTTCATTTTAGTCAAGGAAGAAAAAAAACAGTTACTAGAACCATACTAATATAATACATAATAATAATAATAGTTTTTTTTTTTCATTTAGACTCCTAGCTACACCATGAGTATATTTCTTAAGTCACCTACTTTTCCAAAAGGAGAAAGCTCACCTTTAAATCCAAGCTACCTTCAGGTGTTACTAATGCAACTGTGACCTAATGAGAGCGGTTTTAATCTGAAACACAACCTCGACAGATATTCAGATAGACGAGATAGAAACACACGTACAAAGAAGCCGGCATCACGTTGACCTCCCATCCTTACTCGGCATGCTGCAGGTCAGCATTGTTACCTGACTGACTGGATAAAATATTTATCGCCGAAATGCCACCCCCCACCCCCACCCCCCCCCATCTTTCTACCTGGTTTCACTCGTCTGCTCTCTCCTTTTGTCTGCAGGCACAAAATCATTCAACATGATGTCCCCCACCGGTGACAACTCGGAGCTGCTGGCAGAGATCAAAGCAGGGAAGAGCCTTAAGCCTACGCCACACAGTAAAGGCTACACCACTGTGTTTTCCAACAGCGGACCCACAGGCAACAATGTAGGTCCGACTCATGGAACAGGCAGTGAAAAATGTTGAAGTGCTGAATCCGTTATGTCAGCTGTTACAATAAAGAGAGTGATTAATGGTTGACTGGAGTCACACGAACACCTATGAATTAACTCACTCGTAATTTTGGGGATTTCAGTAACTTTTAAGTTAAAAGCATCCATCAAATGTCACCTTTTGACTCTGCATTTCTTGGTGCTTCGCTGTCTTTCTATCCTTTAAGGGGACTACCACACCTCCAGAGTCATCAACCCCACCAGCCAAACCACCCTCCCCTCCACCATCCAGTACGCCCGTCACCTCTCCACCCGTCACCTCTTCACCCGTCACTCCAAGCCCCAGCCCCAGCCCTAGCCCCAGCCCCACCGGCTCTGGATCCTCCAGAGGTATGTCTGCCTCTGTGAGCTCCGACCAACTGTCCTCCAACTCTGTTGTTAACGGAAATGACAGTGGTACCTCAGCGACAGCCGAGTCGGCAAGGAAGATGAGCCTGGCTGATGTTGAAGCGCTGGTGCCCACTCTCGACGAGCAGGGGAAAGCCATCCCTGAGTGGAAGAGGCAGGTGATGGTGCGAAAGCTTCAGGTCAAGATGCAGGAGGAGGAAGAGCACAAACGCAAGGTAGGTGCTGTTGCAAGGCTGTAGCAAGTCAGCAAAGGTTGCTGTGATTTGGCTATTCCTTTTGTGGTCCGTTAACTCTGAAATGTCCTGAAAACTATCATTTTTGTGGCATTTTTGAACAGCTGACTCAAAGGGGATAGCTAGTTTGAGTTTGGATTTGATGTGATGGTGAACTTTGGGGTCGCTGTTGATTTTATTTTAATTTTGTTCATGATATAAACCTAGCTTAAAGGGTAAAAAAAACAAGTACTCAACTTCAAAGTTAAACACGTTTTTTTAGTTTTAGGGCACATGCATCTTAAGAATGAACATCACATCAACAGTTTCACAAGCCTTTCAGTCATCATACATGTTTTTGTGTTTAGAATCAATGACATAAATCACTGAATTATTTTTGGGTGAATTAATACTATATGAAAGAGTTTGGTTATTGATTTAGTAACACTGGAACAGATATGCACCCATGAGGAGTTTTATACTAGTAAAGCATCTAACAGGTTCAAATCAATAGAGGTTCTGAGGTAAGATGAACAAAGAATTTAGGTCAAATCTTTCCCTTTCATAAATAAGTTGCTAAATGTTTAAATCTGTTTGCTTTTGCATGGTTATGTTTTAATTTTCATGTTAAATTAAACAGACTCTTTGCAGTGGATTGAATTTAATCCTTGACTACCATGACCATCACAGCATTAACACACTTGACTAAAATCTAAAAATCACAGTGTGTCCTGGTGTTTGGTGATGGACTTTTGTGGCCTCAAGTTCTTACATGCAGATTCAGTGGTGTGATGCCCTGCCCATTCACACTACAGGTTCTGAACAATAGTCTCAATAAAATTCAAACTACAACAGCCGAGTAGCAAAATGTTGCAGCTAAAATACCTTCTCTCGTTTTGTCTTTCCACCGGGGATAGTTTGCTCGTGGACCTCTGATTCCACATTAGATCTTATATTTTTATTTATTGGCAGGTTGATCTCTTTCACAACATCTGCACACCCAACTTGGTTTCTCCCTTTGGGGTCAAGGAGTAAAACTTCTTTGTAGCAAGGAACCAAACATAGTAAGGGCTGATTCCAAGTTACCCCTGCCCCATACCTGCCCCCAGATTGCAGCTTAGGCAGTGTTTCTATGTTTTCCCTTCATCCTAAGAATGAATAGTGTCCCGGTGTTTTTGTGATGTAGAGGAAAGGCAAAGATTTGGCGCTCTAGCTCATCAAATGGCAGGAAAATGCTACTGTTGGAAAGAAACTGACTAATGGAAGAATTATTTCAATTAGAGAGGTTGGGTTGACACAAAAACCATCAAAAAATCTTGTTTTCAACATTTGAGATCATTGTTGCTCTTCAAACTTTAAAAATACACCAGAGACTGTTAAAAGCTGGACAAAAAGTTAAATGTCGTTTTTAAGTATATTAGTGTTCCATCTTTCTAAATAATAAGAAAAAGCTACAGCTGATGAAAAATTGGTGTTCCATTTTTCAGTGGTGGATATTTATTGCTACCATTTGTGACTTTGAGTTGAAGGCCTAGGCTTAAAGGTCTTGTTCACAGAGACACTGTGAAGGCCAGTCTCCCCTATGTCACAGGGAAAGTTTGCATTAGATTTAGCCTTGACCAGCTTGGATTGCAACCACCAAAGGCAGTTTTGGTTCTGCATCAAAGAGAGAGCAGTCAAGTCTCTGCTAGTAGAAGCTAACCATTAGCAACTCCACAACATGGCTGAAGATGTTTGAGTCTGTGTTAGTTGGAAGTAACACACCAACATTACAGTTTTTACCCAAGAAAGAAGAGTGAACAAATGCGGCATAAGAGTTGCATTACTGTTGGCCAATCAGAGGAGAGACCTTTGCATGTCATGAATATTAATGAGTAAGACTCATAACCCTGTCGTTTTCTGCCCCCCAACTCCTCCGACAACTTTCTATCCCCTGAACCAGGAGTGCCAGAGCTTTTTTCACATAGAATGATTCACACGGCATTCATTAATACTATAGGTCTCAGCCATTTTTCATTTTCAAATGAGGCCTAAATTTAATATACATCCTGGCCTTTAATATGAAGTTACAAGACATGAATGTTAAAATACTGGATTTTTTTTTTTACCTGAAAAGTACCTTATTTTTCTAAGCTAAAAAAGTGAAACATTACTGCAGCATGCACCAGACAATGGTATACATTGTTGTTTTTGAGGAGTAATTTTATTAAGCTAGACATTACATCTAATTGTGACAAGGAATTATCTTTAAGAGAAGTGTTAATTTGTTTTTTTAGCTAATAATGCTACTTTTGAGGTTTTCTGAGGACAAATGTTCATTTATAGCTCAACCACTTCATCTTTATCATAAATGAAATTTGCCAACCCAAACCACCCACCCACGCAGTTGCAGGAATGGGGCTAAATGGCAGGAGCAAGGGAAAAATGGGATTCGCCATTATGCCATAATGGTAAACACAGGATGTGGTAAGAATAAAAAATAAATAAACATTAGATTTGATTTCTGTGTTTGTGTAGCATGGCTTTAAAAGGAGGCACAAACACTAACTTATTAATAAAATGGCATGGGGGAAACTAAAGAAACACTGAGCTAACGTTGAGTAAAAGTTAGGAAATGTCGTTGTTTAAATACAAATACAGACATGCTAGAATGCTTAAAGTAATGTTGTGTTTGTACCATTGTAGGTCTGTTTAGAGTCTAATTTGTCCACCCTTACAAACGGGACAAATGACTCTCTGTTCGCTTTGATTTTAAACTACAGTAAAGAGTTTAGTGCCTGTAATGAGGCTGTGCCATTGCACCACTAAATCCATGTAAATCCTGTGTGTTGGAATGGATTTGTACTGAGACGTGTTTTAATACCAAGAACTTTCTACTGAAGGAACCCCCCCCCCCCCCCCTTCCTTTTTTTCCTTGTCCCATTGGTCTCCCTTGACTACTGATTTAGTTTGCATCAAGTGGACACTACCAACCTCAGGAATGGCACTACTCCCACACCCACAATGCCATTTTGGGCCCATTTGGAGAACTGATGACTGAAGCTGACTTGAATCGTATTGAGAAGCAAATTGAGAACCTGCAGGTGATGCATAAGGTGTCAGAAGTTGAGAAGGAACTGGAGGAACTAGAACGAGAACTTCACCAGCTCCTGCCAGTTTCTGCTGCTTTAAGTCAGGAGTACTTCTCTGTCAATCCAAAGCAAGTCCATGGTCAAGCTGAAGATCTCCCAGCTTGGTGCAGCAAGATCTCAACCCTGCTTAAGAGCATGGCAATTCTGCTGGCTACCCTTGGAGGAAAAGAGATAGATGTCTTAGACATTATATTTCCTGGATATTCCCAAGAAGGAGCAAAAACAACAAGCACAGGCCCATCTCAGATATCTTCAAACTCTGGAGTTATTGGACGTTCTCAATCCTTCTCCACTAGAGAAGAAGTGGAAAAGGAAATCAAGCAATGTGGCGTTTCGGTGAAGAACCTTAAGGCTAATTATGAAATTCAGAATCAGGCTCAGTCCACAGATGGTCATGCTAACAGGGTTTACATGCGCAAAAGGTCACTTCCTGTGGTATGCGAGTCTAGCTTTTGTCTAGAGGATGGTTTACCTTGCTCCTCAGCATCAGTCCTTGACTTCAACTCCAATGGACATTTACCTCCAGTGGAAGAAACTGTCTTACCACTTGTTGGAGAACCAGTTATCATTGCTACTCATGTTCCCAAGACGTATGCTCCCTCAGACGCAATGGCTCCAACAAATATTAAAGAGTTCAACCAGGTTCTTTCGTCTGACCCCATTTTAAATAGTGATCAACTGACACGAAGCTTGGAGGTGCAGACAGACATGAGCTATGTCCAGGAGTGTGTTGAAATGAGGAAAGAGAGAATTGTTCTTCTATTCCTTGAACACTGGCGAAAGTACACTATCTCAGAATCCTATCGGACTAAATATACAGGCAGGAGGGGGAACTACTTGGATGTTGGCTGTGAGGACTACAGCCAGTTAAGTACTCAAGTTGGCGGAGAAATGCACAGTGAAGATGACAAACTGATCATGTTCATGAAGTCAAAGCAAGTCGTTGGGAATCTGATTGGCCACTGGAGAGTGATCATGAGCCAAGTGCCCACTCGTCAGATCCGCAGGTTGAGTCGTGCCCAGATGATCTACTGGCCAGAGCATTTCTTACCACACATCAATGGATCAGCTGTGAGTTATGAAAGTCTAACCCTTGATCTTTTCATGCTGGGCTACTTCCAGTTGCTGGAGATGAACATGTCTCGTAGTGAGAGGAAATTCCGCCACCTCTTGTGCTATGAGATGTTTGACCGCCTTGGCAGCCATAAATGGGAGGTCATAAGACAGTTTCATAAGGAAGTCATGATGGGCATTGAAAGTGGGAAACGGGACTGGGCAGATGGCTTTGAGGATATAAAGCTGAAGTATTTTGGCGACACTGATAATGGGGGTGGTGTGATGACCGCTTCTCTACAGTCAGTGTCCCCCGATATGTCTACCATGCCCATGCAGGAATCACTTACTCCCCCACCATCTCATTCTCCCCCTCCACCACCTTTGCATCCAGCACCCCCTATTGCACAGTCTACTGAACCATCATCAGCACCACAAGCTACTCCACCCACAACCCATTCAAATGTTTCTCCATCACCATCTTCTGCTGCTGCTCAGAACTGTGTGATTGACACTGATACCTCACTGGAGGGCAATGCTCAGGAGAAGGACAAATGTAAGGGGCAGATGCCATCAAATGAGTCTGTGGATTCTAATGGAGCCAGTTTAGAGAAGGACCAAATGCAGAACTCAACAACTGAAAGAGTACAACAAGCTGTGATACCACAGGGCACAACAGATGGTTCAGGGTCAGATCCAGAGAAAGACATTCCACGTGTTCGTGATGAAATCAGAGAGGAACATCTTGTTGACAAATCTCTACACAGAGATGAGCCTAATGAAGTTGCAATTAAAGTGATTTATGAGTTAAAAGAGTTTAGCAATGAGGAAATCATCCGGTACATTGATCGAAGCTTTGCTTTTTGGAAAGAAAAGGAAGCTGAACTTTTCGATATTTAACATCAAACTGAGCTTTGTCTACAGGGTCTGCTAACCTCCACGCTGAGAGAGTATCACACCTTTGTCACATTTTCATCACAGTGTCATGAAAAGGATAAGCTACTGACTTTTGCAGCTTCATAAGCTTGAATGAAAGCATATATTCTGAAGTGTGTTAAACCAAAGTCTGGACTGATTGCCATCATGTATTGCTTATTGGAAATTGGAAAACAAAGGTATAAAAGAAAATATTTGCCATTCAAAATTTCATTTCTGTTATTTTAAATTATGTTTACACCAGGGGTCACCAACCTGGTGCCCATGTGCACTTAGGTGTCCCTAGGGACCACATGAGGTGCCCACAGCATCTTCTAAAAATAGCATAACTTACTGTATCACTGACCGGAGGTTGTGTTTTTTTTCTGTACTTTTTTCACATTTGCATTAACAGATATTTTAAAATGTTAAAGTGATTTATTCTACTTTAAAAGTCAGAATTGTGGGATTGTATCAAACTGGTAGCCTTTCAGCTCTCCGCTTGAAAAGGTTGGTGACCCCTGGTCTACACTTGGCATAAATTTGAGAAGAGTTTAGGCTTTTTGCTGTTAAACAGTCTTGCAGTCTTCAGACAGCAGGGACAAATGTTGGAACCACAATGGGTCATTTTGGAAGCTTCTCACTGATCATCTCCAACAATTTTATTTTACCTTCATTGATAGTTTTACACTTACACATGCTCCATCATTCTTCAGCTTTTCCATTAGCACTCTTTCCCTACCTTTTGTTTATGGGATTTTTGTTAAAATGGACCCAGAAAATAGACCCAAATGTAGTGGACATTTGGGTCTATTTTCTGGGTCCATCCTGATTGAGAAGTGGTTTCTAATCTAATACATATCAGGGAGGCTATTGTTTTTTATATGAACTATTCCTTCTCATCCTGTCACAGCCACACTCACTGGATGCCCACTGAGTGTGGCTGTGGCTTGGGGAAAGAGCAGGTTACTGCCATCCAGAGGGTTACTGGTTCAACCCCAGTTTCTCCCACCAACTAAAGAACAACAATGTATCTGCTTTTCTGTCAGTATTTGGTTTAAGGTGTTTAGCAGGCTGTTTAGAAAGGTTCCCATTTGTGACATCACAAACAGGGAAATTGGACTAGAATCAGCCCTCACATGTAAGAGAAAGGTGTTGCTGGAGGAGCAGCGGCTCAACTCTTAGCCCTTCTCAGAAATCTGAGCTTCTCAGCTCATAGCAGCTAGAGTGGGGGTTGGGTGGGCGTGGCCAGCTCCAGCTTGTTTGCTTAAAGTGACAGAAACCTGAAAGGGCTCATTCTGGCAGGTTTGGAGATTTTCAAGAATTAAACTGCTGAGATTGCTTTATATGACTGATTTAGTTCAATGAACCTCATCAACATGGTTTCATAGACCGTAGAACTATTATGTCTCCACCTCCCTCAGCTGCAACTGTCTCAGAATGTTCCCATGAATTCTCAGAGCCTTGCTCTCACATGTTCAAAAACATTTGCAAGACAAATGTTCTCTCAGGAGTTACAAGCCTTGGGAATTCATCTCAAACTGACTTCTTTTCAGTTTTCTTGAGTTGGGAGAGGATGGTAACTGAAAAGTAAACAAAATGATGACAAACTTAAAAAAAAATAATCAAGACTTTTTGTGACTAAACTAGGGTGCGAAAATATGCATAACAGTGAAAATATCTCAACATTATTACATCCTATTCCACAAATTGTGGACGGTGCGATGGTGGCACAGGAGTTAAGTGCTCGCCCCGTAATCGGAAGGTTGCAGGTTCGAGCCCCGCTCAGTCTGTCGCTGTGTCCTTGGGCAAGACACTTAACCCACGTTGCCTGCTGGTGGTGGTCGGAGGGACCGGTGGCGCCAGTGCTCGGCAGCCTCGCCTCTGTCAGTGCGCCCCAGGGCAGCTGTGGCTACATCGTAGCTCATCCCCACCAGCGCAGCTGTGTCTGCAGCTCACCGCTCCCCCAGGGGATGGGTCAAATGCAGAGAACAAATTTCGCACACACATCAGTGTGTGTGACAACTAATGGGACTTTAACTTTAACTTTAAATGACCTGGTAACTTATAAAACATGCTGGATCAGACCAGAGAAATGCTCTTGATACCAACTCTGATGTTCTTACTTCACTTTTCATTGGATTGAATGCAGTTGTTGAGGTTTACAAATCATATATGTATTAATATTTGTGTATATACTGTGTGTCTTTGGGGAAATATCTTTTAAAACTCAATTATTGTACATTTCTGAATTTTCTTTAAGTCTGCAAATGTTATTGACCTTTCTTTAACGGTTTTATTCTTTAATTTGTGTTTTTGTTATTTAATTTGTTGAAAATAAAGTTTGTAGACTTATTGTGTTTGTAGGATTTCAGTAGTTCTTTTCCACATATGAAACCATTTTTATACGTTTTAAAGATACTGTTTCCAACATTTGGACCTTCAAGCTACTTTCAAACCCAGAACTGTTGAATGTGAAATCCTTTGGTGTGCTGCCTCTAGCTGTAGAGAGCCAATCTATTCTCATAGTGTCTATTCTGTGGCATCAAGATTACCTTCAAATAACCCTCTTAGTGCCTCCTGCTGTCATTCTATCTGTGGCTCACAGGCACCATAAGGAGGTTACAGCGAATCTTCATCGCCTCACGGCTCAAATGGAAGTCAGTCAATTGGTAGATTTAAAGCCTTTCACTTGACAGATTTTAATTTTGGTCCGACTCTGAGAATATAAATAACGTTGTCATGGGGATTAGGTCAGCAATGCCATTCAGTAAACAGCAGAACTTGTTTAATGCTGTCAATGAAGGAAATTTGACCAAATAAAAGTCAATTTTATGGGATTGAAGGCAACAAACTCAATAAATAGTATTTTCTTTAAAATATTATAAAAATGTGCTGCAAATCTTCCAAAAAAAGTTCTCATTATTGCTGTTCTCAAGAATCCGAGGGGTCAGATGTGGTGGGAATTTTTTTTGTTAACACCAAATATAATTGTCATGAGATTTGTGGCAGTGGGCTGTGAAATCCAGATTGGAGCCGTTTTACAAAGACCGATGTCCACTTTGGGTTTGGCTGTCCTCAGACTAGCCATTAGCTCATCAGTCCTTTATGAGAAAAAGTTAACATGCTAAATATGTTAATTTTTTTCTGGACTGAAATTCCCAGGGGAATCATTAAAAATTAACCACAAAGGTAAACTTAGTGATCCGTGTCAGCAAGTGAAATCCTTTGGTCAGAAGAATGTAAAAAGGGTAATGTATCTGAGGCAAAGATGAGAAACCCAAGCTGCTTGCTCTCTCTCTCCCTTCCTTCAGCTCTAGCTCCAGCTACTAACCCGAAAGAGGGAAAAGGATCCAGTTACGTTTCCAGCCCAATGAAAACATCGTGTAAAACACCAGTCTGACCGCGTGAAAGCTTTCGGTTTATCTCCAACAAACCAGGAGAACACAGATTGTTGGCTTTTGTTTGCTTCTTTTTCCAATTCATACACCAGTTTCAACAATGTACTTTGTTGGGTGTTGAGTCACATTTGTCTCCTACAAAGAATATTTGTTTAAAAACTGACATTTGAGAGTTTGAGTAAACAAAAAGGTTGGACTCGTGTTTCATCACAGTTTCTCTCTGCAGGTGCTCGCCTGCTTTTTCACAATGTGGTGAGGATTTATGAAGCACTGTGCAAACACAAAGACACCTCAGTATCACTACTGACTCACTGTGATAAATGTATTCTTACAGCCACTCCAGGGCAACAATAACATTAATATCTGTAACTTCTGTATGTTTAATTAACTGTAAAGAATGATTTTTTTATTAAAAGGTGGATGTTTTATGAACTTTGGAGACTATTTGAGGGGATACAGCTGGGGTTTATGCACTAGACTGACTGGTTTGGGTCCCCATCTCTGCCCTCTCTGGACCCTTTTGTCTCCCTGCAGGCTGAAGAGGAGGCAAAGCGCCTGGCGTCAATGCCGGCCTGGAGGAGAGACATAATGAAGAAGAAGATGGACGAGGAGAGGTGAGTAACGATGCGGTGTTGTTGCTGCTTTACAATCCTCACACATTTTAACAAGAAAAACAAAATGCATAATTTCTGTAGTTTGGATTTTCACTCATCTGCAACTTTTACTGCAGTTGCATTGAATAGTTCCTGCAGATGTGTTTGAAAGTTGCAGCTTGGTGCTGAAATATAAGACAAAAGTCTAAAGAAGCAAAGATTATCAACTCTCTTGACATCTGCTTGTAAACAAAAGTAAATATTTAAGAGTTTAGATCAATTACACCGAGAAAAGGGTCAAGTTCAAGCACAGATCCAAGGACACACCAGAAATATTTTTAAGTTAGAGAATTTCAGACAGATTTTAGAGTTTTGTGTCTTTATATAATCTGACAAGGTAGCCTATATAAGTGAATATATAGTCTGGCCACAACCTATAGACAGATCTCAGTCAAGGGGTGGGATCTGTTGTCTTTCAAACTGCCTCTGCATTCTACTGGATAACAAACAATGTGACATACTCACCACTAGGGATGTCGGTCACCGGGGCAGTCTGCCATACTTTGTTGAAGAAGATGCAAATACATCCTTTCCCTACGTAGACTTGAGTACCTCTTTCTGCCTTTGACCCAAAGAAAAGCCCAATTCTAAATAGTTCAAAGTTGATGCCAAAGCCGTTTCAAATGATCCATTGTCATCTTAGTTTCATTTAGCCACAGCAACATCCTGTCCACTAAACTGAGAGCGCTGTGACCGGCCAGCTACCAGACTGGCCGGGGCGGCAGATGTTCCAGTGGAACGTGACTAGACCGACATTTTGCTTCGGCAACCGACTGTCTTAAAAATCCAAAACTTTGTGAAACTATTTTCAGCTCAACATTATCCTGTTGTGTTGTCCGGTTGTGTGCAGAGTCGGTTGGAAAGACAGATTCTGCCCCTAGGACTGAGCTCTGTCTATGGGTTGTGGCCAGACTATATATTTACATGTAGGATGGTTTGCCACCAATGAGAGGAGAGTTCTCTCATTTTAATGACCCAACAAACATACAGATGAAGTTCTACATGTTTAGAAATTAGAATTATCCGAAAGATTTAATCACCACTGTTTTTCATGTATGTTTGATATCTCATTTTCTTTTACATGATGTAGATTAATGACAACCCTGTAAAACTAAAATAACTGCCTTTTTAAAAGATATTTACTCTTTTTTTTTCTTGGTTTTCTCCTCCTGATGTGACAGGGAACAAAAAAGGTAAGGATATCTATTTGTCTCACACGCTGACTTTAGTTTTAAAAATAAATCAGTTAAATTGCTAAAACACGTGAACAAATTTAATTTTTAAGCTAATCAAAAGTAAATTAAGTATTCAAGTGGAGAGACAACACATTTTTATGTAAGAGGCCCAGTTCCATAAATTCTTCAGCTGGATGTTTAGAAAGTTGTGAAGTGTGTATGCTGAAGGAAAAGATGTGTTGATTTTAAAGAAAAGAGACAGACAAGGACAGAGCTATTAAAACTATACATTTATAAAAGCCTTGGTTTTGGGCATTTAGAGGGTTAATTTGGCCTTGTTCCACCTGCAGGAGATAATCACTGTCAGTTAGGGCTTAAAAGATTTTTCTTGGCCATCTGGCTGTTCAGATTTTAATTTTCAGTTCCAATCCAGTGGCGCCCCCAAGGGGAGGCTAAGGCCCCCTCTGGAAAAAATCTTGCCCCCACCCCCACCCCCCCAGAAGGCTCTTCTCCACTTTAATAAATCATGTTCATGCTTACATAAACCATAATTTAGTCTTCTTTAGCCAAGACAAATGTAAAACACAACAAAATAAATAGTGGGTTTTTTGCAGATTT
Organism: Nothobranchius furzeri; assembly: GCF_043380555.1. Lineage (NCBI taxonomy): Eukaryota > Metazoa > Chordata > Actinopteri > Cyprinodontiformes > Nothobranchiidae > Nothobranchius > Nothobranchius furzeri. The sequence continues at coordinate 32,497,137 of NC_091755.1, forward strand.
TCAAGACTACATATAAATATAAAGATGTTGTTTTTTTGGATGCTTTAAGATGGCAATGGGAGAAATAAGCTGTTCTAAATGACTAAATAAATGTTGAAATAAAATAGCTGAAATAACAGAATTGTTCTTTTTTCTGGAAAAATACATTTTTTTTTTTAATCTGAAGTAGATGTGTTGGAGATACATTTTTTGATGACTGAGAATGAAAGGGCGACGCACAGCTAAAGGCTAAACGCTCCTAGAGTTATGGCGAGGACTAATTTGATGTGCCACCCTAAAGTTCACCGGCCCCCTCATCAAACATTTCTGGAGACACCACTGTTCCAGTTGTCTCTTGTGTAACATGGCACTATTTTCCACATGTAAATAAATTTTCTATAGCTTAAAAACACTGTGACAACAAATCTCACCAAGCGACAGGCAAACCTCATCGCTGATGTTGCAGATTTTCCACATTTTCCCTAAAGCCAGAGATGCTGACAGTCAGATAATGTTGATTTAAAAATGAGGGGATGTTAAACCCTAAAGGATTAACATAAGTTTCTAAAACATTACAAAGGACGAATCTAATGGTTACATTTGATGTTTTTTGTGGGTTTGTGTAGAAAAGCAGAACAGCAGGCCAAACAGGAGAAGGAGAAAGAGGAAAAGATGGAGCTGGAGCGACTACGAACCCTGGGCTACGATGAGACCAAACTGGCCCCCTGGCAGAAGCAGATCATTCTGAAGAAAGGGGAAATAGCCAAAAAGTGAACTGGATTGCGTCCCTGTCCGCTGTTCTACACCGTTCTGCGCTGCACCCTTGCTCGTGTCACATCCTCTAATCCACACTGAACAACAGACCGTGGAGGAGAGCTTATCTAATCTGGTTTCTGGGTGAAGCGCAGCAGAACGATCCTCCTCCTTTACGTCTCAGGGACGCATACGCTCTGTCTTTTAGCACAACGTTTCTGACATGCACTGACTCTTCCCGCTGAAGCATTTGTTAAAAATGCACAAAACTTCAAATATTTAGTATCTTTGAGACTTTTCTGCAAATCACTAGAGGGTTTTTCATAGAAGACCGATTAGTCGTGCTATAGGGATTAAAAGTAACACTCAAGCATCTGATTGCTCCAAGTTTGTGTCATTTCCACTAATTTTCCTCCTCAGCACAGGTTTATTTTATGATGAGACAACGTTTTGTGTAAGGAGCGTCAAACCTTTAGCATGTTTCCATCACCACGTTATTAAATCAAGCTCTAGAAGAATTTGTTGTACTTTTTTCCAAAATGATCCCTTTCTTTAGTTAATTCTGTGGACTTTGAAATAACAAAAGCTGATGTAGAAGAGTAAACTGTTATTTTTCCTGGAAAATGAGGCAAAGGTCCAGTTTAGTTTTCTAAAAACGTGACCAACTGGGTAGGATGTGTGTATATGTGTGTGTTGCACGACAGACACAAAGCGCGTTGTAGTGTGATGTTCAATTGGATCTTCGGAATAACTTTGCAAAGCACCTTCCAAGAGTTCTTCTTCTCTGTTCCGGCTTGTGTCCCACTAAGCTGGACGATAAATCTTTGATAAGCAGATCTGTTTACACATCGTAGAGGTCTCTCTGTCGGCCACAAACCGGCTTACAAAAATATAAGGTTCCCTGTGCAGTTTCAGTACAAAGATGCCTCACGGAAGGTAATACATGTGCAATGCTGTAGAATCCTCTTTAGATGTTTTTTTGTCCAAATTCTTTGTTCGTTTTCTTTTATTTATTTTAAAAGTTGGTTGAGGATAGACTCGTTGGTTTAGGGTTTATTATCACGTAGTGACAAATCGGTGGTGAATATTTGGAGCTAGATGTTAAGTTGTATCGGTGCGTCGTTAGAAGACTCAGAAACTCTTTCCTCCGTCCGTCTGGGTTGGGTATTTTTCAGATATTAGACGTAAAGTGTCTCTGTGAAAGATGAGGGGCCTCGTTGATCATTTTGAATTATTCTGATTTACTTCTCATCAGATGCCATATGATATTAAATTTAAAAGTGATGTGAATGTCATTGCCATTTAATTTTCTATGCATATGTATGTCTACACGCTGTACATAATGACCCTCAGAATGTTGTCATTTCAATATTTCCATGTTGTACTCCACCTGGCTTCGATAGGATGTTGGCTTCATCTCAAAATTATATTTTCAGACTGTTAAAAACAAACAGAATAAATACTTGATCGTCAATTTTGTTGGATTTTTGTGTTATTTTGTTATTTTTCATTAACAAAAAAATTCATTATAATCTTTCTGTTTTAACAAATTATTTAAAATATCACTGTTATGGCCGATATAGTGATACTAATGCTTCTAAAACCAGCAGATTTTGTATAGAATGAAGATTATTAAAGCTAAATTTGTTACACACACACACACACACACACACACACACACACTCTTAAGCTTCTGAGATGATTACAATCACTGTCTAACCAAATACACATCACCCCCTCACCCTCTGAAGCAGATAAACAATGGAAACAAGATGGACAAATATTGCTTGTTAATATCGGCCCAGTTTTATTTATCGGATCGATGCCGATATGTTTAAAAATGACTAACATCGGCAGATACCGATACTGATGCCGATATATTGTGCATCCCTAATTTTAAATGGTCCATAAAGCCTTGAGCTTACATTTATTTCAAGTTGTTCAAACTCACTCTGTGACTCTTGTGAATGTAAAACACATTTTTTCACCACTAGGTTAGAAACTAAAATAAATAAAACATGTTTTTTTTCTTCTGGAATTGTGACAATTACTCATTTTTTTCCTAGTTTGTCACATGAATCTACATATTCATAAGAATCTGCTCACAATTATTTTAGATATTAAGATGCCCATAATACTTTAATACATGCAGACATGGACAAAGTTGTTGTTGCCCTTCAGTCAATGAAAAAAAAACCAATGGTCACAGAAATAACTTTAATCTGACATTTAGTTAAAATAATAAACTAATGAAACAGGCCTGGACAAAAACGATTAACTTAATATTTTGTTGCACGACCTTTTGAGGCAATCACTGCAATCAAATGATTCGTGTACTTGTCAATGAGACTTCTGCACCTCGGCAGCTATTTTGGCTCACTCCTCTGATCAAACTGCTCCAGTTGTCTTAGGTTTGAAAGGTGCCTTTTCCAGATGGGTGTGTTTCATCTCCTTCCAAAGATGCTCAATAGGATTGAGGTCAGGGCTCATATGGCCACTTTAGAATAGCGCAATGTTTTCCTCTTAGTCATTCTTGGGTGTTTTTAGCTTCATTTCTGGGTCATTGTCCTGTTGCAAGACCCATGACCTGCATTCTGGCACTAGTCAGCACATTTCTCTCTAGAATCCTTTGATAGTATTGAGATTTCATGTACCCTGCACAGATTCAAGACACCCTGTGCCAGATGCAGCAAAGCAGCCCAAAACATGACAGCGCCTCCTCCGTGTTTCACAATAGGGCCAGTGTTCTTTTCTTGATATGCTTCATTTTTCCATCTGTGAACATAGAAGTGATGTGCCTTGGTAAAAAGTTCAATTTTTGTCTCATCTGTCCATAGGACATTCTCCCGGAAGTGTTGTGGCTTGTCAACATGTAGTTTGGCTTTTTTATTATTTGTTTTCAACAATGGTTGTCTCCAATGTAGTCGACTTTGACTCAAACAACAATGGATGGCGCGATCTGACACTGATAATCCTTAAACTTGAAGTTCACCTTGGATTGCTTTAGAAGTTTGGGCTCTTTTGTAACCATTTGGATTATCTGTCTCTTTGATTCCTCATCAATTTTCCTTCTGCGGCTGCAACCAGGAAGGTTGGCTACAGTACCATGGATCTTAAATGTCTGAATAATATGTGCAACTGTAGTCACGGGAAGCTCTAGCTGCTTGGACATGGTCTTATAGCCTTTACCTTTCAACATGCTTGTTAAAAAGAAAAGACAAATCTTTCCTTTGCTTCCTCTGGTCCATGTTGAGTGTGGTGCATACCATGTCACCAAAAAATTGTGATGTGTCCGATGTGTCCAATGTGTCGACGCTTCGAAACGTGTGTCAGGTATCCAGGAAGATTTTTTTGTGAAGCGCGTGTCGAGGCTTGTGTTGATTACATAAGCAGCGACGTTCGAGGCCTCGTTGGCAGTCGGTACCATTTGACCGATTCAGGAACTGGCTCGCCGGTTTGCACCGGATTCAAAATAAAAGGGGCAGCCAAACACTGCTGATTCCCCCTGTCGCATTGTGCTGTTGAGACTCTGTGTCCTGTTAGGTTCCTTTCTCTTTTGGACCAGACAGTATATTAAAAGGACAGTTTAAGACATTAAGAATATATTGCCATCATAAGCATTTATTTTTTCAGTTTAAATGTTTGCCGTTTTACTTGAATCATCCACTTGATGGCACAATAGAGCAATCAATCAAGAGTTGACCAGTTGACTGGAATGCTTCAGCTCATCATCACTACCCAATAGCATAGTGACCTGGAGCCCTGGAGCCCACGCCCACTGACTGATTACAAGATTGTAGACACCTGTCTCTTTGCTCACATTGTTTTCAGTCTTTTCTAGGGGTACCATCCTTTTAATCCAGGCCTGTTCCATAAGTTTATTTTTTAAATAATTCTGTTGAAGCAATGGTTGAAAAGCAATGTCTGACTTTAATTGGTTAAATTTCATAGAATTTTTATTTATTGTAACTTTTGTCAGGTTCAAGTTGTTTGTGACCATCGTGGGTTTTTCTTTAACTGACTGGAGGGTATCAACAATTTTGTCCATGTCTGTACATTTGATTTTACTTCATATATGCATATTACATTATTTTTACATGATCAACTCTGGATTTTTATTAGCTAGAAATAATTGCAATTAGGTAACTAAAATGATAAGAATCTCAAGGTAAATGTATGTTATTTAAATATTATGTACTAGTTTTATGTAGCTTCAACTGAAGTTCTGCAACATATTTTCTTCATGCAAAATAGATAAATGTTTATTAAACCCACATTTTGTTTTCTTTTACTGCTCACAAATTTCTAATTATTGCATAGTTAAAAGCAAGTTTTTGTGCGAATAAACAAAAACCCATGGTACAGAAACACATAATTAAAACGTGAGAAAAAAATCTAAAAAGCACTACTTCTAATTTACATAGAAAGTAATGAGCACACTTTATGCGTTTTACTTTTTTATTTTTATTGTATTATTTTTAAAAATGTTTTTAAATGTACTTGTGTCATTGATGTAATACCGCAGATTGAACACGTGGTGACGCCAAATAGTCACTTTTTACCCTTTTACAAAGCCAAGACGTCAAAAATAATTCTTTTAATGTAGGTCAGAGAAGTTGACTGTACGTGTTCGTCTCAATTTTTTATTATTGAAGGAGACACATTTACTCTCTAAAGGTATTTAAAAACGTGTTTTTTATTAAAGTGCTAAATAGTCCTAAAACAATCTCAGGTGAATGGGTGTTCTTGCTAACCTGCTTCCTGTAGGCTTGTTTTCACTCCAAAGACAAGCAAAGCCGTTGTTTACCGGTGATTTGACGGGCGCTCACCTGTAGTGACGTAAGCAGGACAGGCAGCGAACTGTGACGGAGGGCGGCGGAAGTCGACAGCCGCTGTTATCAGCTCAGCTCGTGCAGAACCGCCGGACTGACCCGAATCTCAGAACTGGGCAGCCGCGCTCGGAGGCGCACCTCTCAGGTAAGGACTCGCTTTCCTGGACTCGGCGTCTTCTCGTAGTTCGGAAGCTTGGAGATGTCTGGCAGACATTTTTCTCCCACGCGACTCCGTCATTCTGGCGACGCTGATGTTTCAGACTAAATCCAGCGAGTGAAAACATCTGAAATGAAGCTTGTTATTTATTTACTTTAACGATCAAAACTGCTGTCAGAACCGAGGTCATGCTCTGGCCTTTGCTCCCATCTTAAGACCGTAATAACATGTTGGAGTTGGTCAGGAGGTTCGGAGGCATTCATCAGAAACAATGGAGTTTATTTTCCTGTAGTTTCTAGTGTGTGTGTGTGTGTGTGTGTGTGTGTGTGTGTGTGTGTGTGTGTGTGTGTGTGTGTGTGTGTGTGTGTGTGTGTGTGTGTGCCATGACTCATGGGTTAAGTCCCTTAATATAAGTTGACAACAAACTGCCTGTAAGATTTGAGTTTGGTTAGGGTTAATGTTTTTGTCCTGATTTATTAAAAGCATTTTTCTGATGTTGTAGGTGTTGAAGGACTCAGCTGCAGGACACTATGTCTCGCGGTGAATCAGAGACATGCATGGACAACCAGAACCCTCAAATGGAGACTCGCTTCTCCACGGAACTTCATATATATGAGCCGGGTGATAAAGGTTACCCCTCAGAAAGCCCTCCAGCTCCCCTGGCTGAAGCATCCACCCCTCCAGGTGAACCACCCCCTCCCCAGAAGGAGGAGGACACGGTGGATAGAGCCGCAGTGCCTCAGCAGGTAGTTTTGAGCACCAAGAGCGCCGCAGCAAAGAAGTTTGGCACCTTCCAGCTGATTCCCAAGAACTTAGCAGCGACCAGCCGACCTAAAAACCGACACCACACCACTGTGGTGATGTTCCCACTGGGACTGGAGAAGTCCAGCAATGAGAACCGCAGCAGCTGCTCAGCCCTCGAGGCAGATGCACGGTGGGAAGATTGTGAAAGTGATGGAGAGGGCTCGGCTTTCAGGAGGAACCGGAATAAGTCGTACAGAGCAGCGGTGACCAGTCTGGACATTGAAGCCATGGTGGCAGGACGAAAGGCCCCCGCTACTCTGAAACCCGTAGATGAAAATAGAGCGAGCAGCCCTGGACCGGCTCGTAGCGCTAGACGCAAGGTATACATCCAAAACGTGGTGTGGCGATGTGTTTGTAGTCCTCCAAGTAACAGGAGCTGGTTTTATACGCAGTTTCAAAACATTAAAACTTTGTTTAGTCTTTTCCTTTACGTCAGTCTGCTGCCAAAGTGGCAAAGTTTGATAATGGGACATAAACAGCAGATAATCAGCCAAGAGGAGCCAATCCTCTCTGCTGATTAGTCACAGGGACAGAATGACATCCAAACATTTTTACAGAGGCTTTTGCAGGAACTTTAATCAAAAAATTTGCAATTAATATCTGTAAGTAGGAGTTGATCTTGAGACTGAATAATAAAATCAAGCTATGTCTCTCTGTAGCGAACCCTGGGGAGAAAGAGGAACCAGCGTGGATCATTCAAAGACGGTACATTCACTCTTGTGTCACTCTGTCTGCTCGGCTAAATTTGGTTACAGCACTACCCAGTAGTGGAAACTTTTTCTAAACATGCATCTAATTAATCTTTAGAAGAAATGTTTGCTGTGGAATTTTTACGCAAACAAAATGGTTTGATGGAATCATTTACAAGTGTCGTTTCTTGGGAAACGGCTTGAGGAAGTGGACAAGGACCAGGATATCAGTCTTTCTGAATGACAAATGTCTGCATCCTGCAGGGTGGACATTTGTCATGAACTTTTAGACACTTCCACTTCTTTATTTATTTGTCGGTATTAGATCTTGATTTCATAACATTACAAACTAAAAACTTGTGTTTTTTAGACTAATCTTAAGATGTTGGTGCAGAAATTTCGTGTTTCCTTCTCTGTACATGTGGGATTTTTCAGGATATATTTAAATTGTGACACCGTTTGGTGTTGATTCATCCCTCAGCGACGCCGTGCCTCTATCAGGAGATCCGTGAGCGCGGGCTGCATTCCACCAGCCAGGATGAGTCGCTGGAAGACTTTGTGGTGGTGGAGCTTCCTGTAGAGGACCAGGGCATTGTGGTGAAGAGCTACAAGCAGGCACAGCTCACCTGGAGCCAGCTGCCACAGGTTAAACCTTCAGATATTACGTTCACATCAAATCCAAACGTGATAAATTCAGTTTTAGTGCTTGAATTCTGTCATTAATTAACTTTTTGTCTTGTAAAGGTGACAGAATCGGATATTCTAAAAACAATCACACCTCTGGAGAGAAAGAGACAAGAAGTAAGTAGTGGATTTATGTGCATTTTACTGATTTTTTTAATGAAAGCTGTAATCTGAACACCACGGTTTCTTCAATTCAATTCAAAGATACTTTATTAATCCCAGAGGGAAATTAGAGTTTCAGTACACACAATTCTGAGATCAGACATACATACATAGGCATAGATACATGACAAGAATTGGTGACTGTGGTCATTCGCAACCCGGGTCGTGCTACCTTAATAGAGATCAGAGGGTTTACATGAAGATTAAGTCAGGTGGAGGAAAAAAGGCACTTCAGAGTTACCCTCCACAGGGAGGGCAGCTTTGCTATGCAAAAAACACCTCAGACAGAAATACAACAGACTTCAGACATTACACAACAGAAGTGTCCACTAGGTGGGGTGGTAGGGTTGGGGACTCTCCACACATCAGTGCATGCAGCCGCGATAAGCAGCGCTCGTCACCTCCGTTTGAACAGGGGAAGGAGGTAGTTGGGTTAGAGAGCACAGTGACTCCTGGAAACGATTCAACGGCCTTCACCGGTCTCAGTCCCGCCCAGGCTGGGATAGGGAGACAGAGTTGCCATGGCGATGGTAGCATTCCACATTTCCTCTGACAGGGAGTAATCACTTCAGCCTCACAGGCTTAAGGGCACCAGATTCAGATAAGAACTTGTTTTGGGGCCAGACAGATAATTTCCTCTCTGTCTTAAAGTTCCGTTGGTCCTCAACCCCTCTAAATCTCTGTATTAGAAATAAAGCCTCGAGCTACAATAAAGACTAACTAGGCTTAAAAATATACACTTAAATATTATTGACACACTGAAATATTGCCATATTTCATAATATGATGCTGAATATACTCAATATTTACAAGCAGTGTATCAAGTTTTTTGTTATTACACGCAAACATTCATTGCATTTTTTTTGTGTGACATGCAATTCAACTCCCGACTGCTAGGTGGCAGCAGTTTTTATCACCTTCATTCTGACAAAACGAGATTTTGTGGTAACACTGGATGTGTCTTAAAAGTAGGTCTTAAAATTGCAAATATTGTCTGGCTTTTAGTATTGCGATATATCCTATGCACAGTATTGTGATATATGTTGAATTGCCAGATTCTTGCCAACCCTCTCCCCTAGTATATAGTTTAAGGATAACAGTTTGACAATAAGAGTTTTTCAGGTTGCCAAATATTTTTGGATTCAAACTACAACATTTTTGAAGAAATTTTCTTTCTCCTCCTGTGGTCTGATCAACATCTGCCCCCTTTCCGGGCTTTTCCTCCATGACACATAAGCGTAACGTAATGTCTACACAAAGCGTAGCATGTAGCAATTAGCCACTGTTATAATGGATGGTTCCATTTCCACCTGCTGCAAAGCTTCGCGTTTAGGACGTGTCGTTCCTCTAAATTTACGATATTGATTCTATTTTTTGTTTTACTCGCTTCGCATCCAAAGCACATCAAGCTCAAAAGTTATGTTCAGCCAGACAGGCAATTCAATTCAAGTTTATTTATATAGCGCCAAATCACGACAAGAGTCGTCTCAAGGCACTTCACATAATAAACATTCCAATTCACAGTTCATTAAGCCAATCAGAAATAATGTTTCCTATATAAGGAACCAAGCAAATTGCATCAAGTCACTGACTAGTGTCATTGACTTTACAGCAATCCTCATACTAAGCAAGCATGCAGCGACAGTGGAGAGGAAAATTCCCTTTTAACAGGAAGAAACCTCCAGAGAATCCTGGCTCAGTATAAGCAGCCATCCTCCACGACTCACTGGGGATCGAGAAGACAATCAGTTTAAAACATCCAAAAACTTTCTAAATAAAGTTTAAAGTCATCATACACTGGTGATTCATCCCCATGGGGAGCAGTGAGCTGCAGCACTGGCTGCGCTTGGGAACTATTTGGTGGTTTAATCCCCCAATCCAACCCCTTTAAAAGTGAGTGTCAAGCAGGGAGGCATCAGGTCCCATTTTTAAAGTCTTTGGTATAACCCGACCGGAATTTGAACCCCGATCTCCCAGTCCCAGGGCAGTAACTTTACCACTAGGCAAAGAAAGTACGCCATTAGCTGGTGAAACCTTCGTAGCCGAGGTCAACAGAAAAGGCAAAAACAGACATTTGCTGCTGTCTTTCTCCTTGCTTGTTATTGTATGAATGGCCAGAATCACATGTGGTCATGCAATTCTCCAGTCATTTCATTACTGGGTGGAATGTTTTAGCTGCTGTTTCATGGCTGAAATGCTCCCGGTGGGAAAGGAGAAAATATTTAAGTAGTCGTTAATGCATCCGATGGAAAACCTAAGTTAGGCCCAATTTACATGGCAGGGTTTTAAGATTGTCGACCGGTTTTAATAACATGAGACCCCACACATGGTAAAAAAAAAAAAAAAGACAGAAATACCAGTTCTGGTCATACAGTGTGTGTGTGGTGTGCAGCAACATGGCAAAAGTTACACACAAACCAATTTCACGCTTGAACGTTCCTCGTCGTCGTCGTCGTCGTCTTCCTCCGCTTATCCGGGTCCGGGTCGCGGGGGCAGCATCCCAACTAGGGAGCTCCAGGCCGTCCTCTCCCCGGCCTTGTCCACCAGCTCCTCCGGCAGGACCCCAAGGCGTTCCCGGACCAGATTGGAGATGTAACCTCTCCAACGTGTCCTGGGTCGACCCGGGGGCCTTCTGCCGGCAGGACATGCCCGAAACACCTCCCCGGGGAGGCGTCCAGGAGGCATCCTGACCAGATGAACGTTCCTCGGCACGGGAAATCTCACTAACCCTCTCGAACAAACAGCTTCAAAGTAAACAAACATGGCGGAGAAAGAGTGCAGCTTATTTCTGTCACCTCACTTTCTGATTGGCTACACGTCACGTTTAACAGGCAGCACACTTGTTTGTCCTCGAATCAGACCGAAACAATCCAACATGCTTAAAATCCCTGATTTATGATCTGAGCGGTCCCGGCGTGCTTCTGAGCAGATCAGAGCAAACTTAACACACCACACATGGCAGAAATATCTGATAAGATTATTTTTTTAGAGCCATCACATAATCGGGCTCGTCCTTAAGGTTGTAGGAAGGGGACCAGGTCACAAATTTAGCTTAATTATCTTGCCGTGTGAACCGGGCCTTAGTCACACATAAGCATTTATTCTGAACATTCTGGTGAAATCTAACAGAAACAACGCTGAAGGCTTCAGTACTTCAGATTTTTCATCATAGAGTGAAACTCGGTACACTGTAACACTATCTGCAGGTGGAATTTCCTTTTGTAACATGTCCTCCTTGTAGTCTGAGATGTTGTGTCAATACCAAAGGTCCTCCTGTGTGTTGAATGAAGCCACACCCTGTCCTGTATGATCAGTCTAATGCAGCCTTGTCACCAGGAGCTAGTTTCGCTCTTTTATTTAAGATCTTCAGTCACTGAAAGGGTCAAGTTTTAGAGCTGAAGCCTTTTGCTTAGAATAGAAAGCCAGTGATCGTAACTTCCTGTAAAAGCAAAGCACTTTACCGACGTTTAGCGCTGTGTTTTAGCTCAGGTTATGCCCTTTGATCTCCTCAGAGCTACCTCACTGGTAAATGTTGACAAAGGTGTGTAATTATGACCTCGGATTTTTCTCACAAACAGCCCACGAGGATCAGAATTCCTATTGTGCACCAGATTGTGTCAGAGCAGCCGCTACTACACAAATGTAGAAAGTCAGCAGAAAAATCCTCAAGTGTGTTTTTATGACGGCCTTTTTCCTGTGGGATCGCTTCACAGGCCATTTTTGAGATAATCACCTCAGAGCATTCATACCTGCACAGCCTCGGCATCTTAGTGCGTCACTTCAAAGACAGTGAAGCACTGAGGAAAACGATGACCGCCACAGAGCATCATCACCTTTTCTCCAACATATCAGTCATCCACAAAATCAGCCACAGGTCAGTACAGTTCTTGTTTTATTGTGTCCAGTTTTAATGTTGTGGGGAGAATCTGCTCTAATATCCGTTTGTCGGGGGTGTTCTGCAGGAAGCTGTTGACATTTCTCACCTGATGTGTGAGGAAAATGAGTTGATTTAAACTTTAAAAGTATTTGCCCTCAGCATGTCTCTCTCGAGTATCCTGTGAGCTCTATTAGCATGTTTGGACCTGCAAGCCAATCTGGTTCTGCAGCTTCGCCGCTCTGAGTGGTATTCTCAGACTGTACGGTGGTGATGTTTTCCAAGGGCGACCTTTTGTTTTGTTCTTTTCGGCTTCAGTTTGAATGAAATGGAAGGTATTTTAGCTGTAGAGGGGATAAATAGTTTTTTTTCGTCCCTTTTAACCATGAGAGTGTGACACTTGATTTTAGAAAAAGCAGAAGACAGTTGACACTGAAGCCCTTAGCTTGTGACAAATCAGACTGTTTCTGTGTGGGAACGTGTCCTGGTTCCTGGGTGGGGTACAGGTTTTTTTTAGGTGTCATTTTACAAACTTTTGTTCTGTTTGTTTTTTAAAAAATCCATACTTAGCTTGATTTAGATTGTTAATTTCTCTAAAAATGGAAAACCCTTCATAGTGTTTTGCAGAACGTGGATGTTAAAGTGAAAATGAAACATCTTGATGCCATCCTCGGGACTTCTGTTTTGTCTTTTTGTGGCATCAAAGGCAATTAATTCTAATTTTGCAGCAGCTGCGAAACTATGTTGAGAAATGTGACTCATGTTTCATCAGGAACACCATGCTAACACTGGAATAGAACATTAGCATGAGTGATTGTTGTCAAGTTTGGCTGATATCTGATTGCCACTTTCTAAATATCATAAATATGCATCCAGTGATCGGAGTGTTCACCATGGATGAACGTGAAGCTCCAGCCATGCTGTGCATTTTTGGTCGTTCTAGATAAATTCCTAGGCTCGTGAACAGAGTCGTGACAAAAATCAGTAACGTGAGGTTGACCGGTCCAACAGCTTATTGAACACTGTCACAACCAAATTCTGCCTCCAAAGGTCTTTAAGCTGTGTCAGAAAACCTGTGACTCCCGTCTGCAGTGGACCAATCAAAATGCACCCAGAGTGAGACTGGAAAAACAAGTGACATGTACAAAGCAAGAGTAGCAGTATTATTAGCAACAATTAATGCTACACGCAACAACATGTGAAGCACTCCTTTTTGTACTTCAGAGTAAATAAAAGAAACATTAAAGCTAGCACTTTTTTTTTTTTTTTTTTTTTTTTGCTTTTTATTGTTGTTTTTGTTAGCTGTTGTTAGCTTTTTCGTGACGTGCATTTTGGTGACTTTGCAAGTCGTGACATTGGCGTGTCCTGCTAGACACTGCATGACTTTGTGCCGTGTCTCTCTGAAATTTTGGGTCATGTAGTGTGCCACCTTTCTAGAGTGTGACTTCATGTAGTCCTTTGCGACAGCTGAAAAACGCTGTGTGGCCCGTGCTTAGAGGGGGCCAGGCTGGGGCCAGCTGCTCTGTTAGAGGCACATTTGTAAGAAAACAATACAAACAAAAGAGCAGGTTGACTAGTAATTGGTTGCAAGTTTGATCCTGGCTCCCGCCAGAGAATGCTGCTGTTGTGTCCTTGGGCAAAACACTCAACTGCCACCTGCTGGTGGTGGTCAGATGGACCGGTGGCGCCAGTGTTAGGCAGTCTCGCTTCCATCAGTACGCCCCAGGGCAGTTGTGGCTACACTGTAGCTCATCATCACTAGGGTGTGTGTGTGTGGGGGGGGGGGATTGTAGAACCCTAAGAAGGCGCTATACAAAGACGGGCCATTTACAGTTTATTTAAAATTTTAGAGAGTAATTCCATGTTGTCGTTCTTTTTAAAACACAGAAACAGTTTTGTTTACCTGTTTTGTAGCTACGTTTCGCCAACGGCTGCCGGCTTCTTCAGGCTGACGCTGATGGTGGCGCGTCACTTCCTTCTCCGTTTATCTGCGGGCAGCACCACCATCAGCGTCAGCCTGAAGAAGCCGGCAGCCGTTGGCGAAACGTAGCTACAAAACAGGTAAACAAAACTGTTTCTGTGTTTTAAAAAGAACGACAACATGGAATTAGAAATAACGCACAGTAAGAACACACCTAAGATGTTCTTAGAGAGTAATTACAACAAAATAATATCAATTTATTTCCAGAAGTACATCTTTTCAATTAGTTTCAAAATATAAATATTTTTGCAAAAATTGTTTTTTCTGAGTTACTTATCTCGGTGACTACGTGAAAATATTGTTTAAGCATTTCTTCAGTTTCTGGTAAATACATTTGAATGCTGTCTCGCATTAGGCTAAATTATGACAAATAAATCAGTTTATTAATACTTAGACTCCTCCCTCAATGGGGGGGGGGGTCCAAGCTTGCTGTCAGGGTGGCACTGGCCCACCCTGAACCCCACCTAGATACACCCCTGTTGTTTGCTAAAAGCCTTAAATCTGAACCTGACCCTTTTATCCACGAGGGGAGAAGCCTGCCCTTTTTACTTCACCATTAATGCTCAATATTTCAGGTTTTTCCAGGACCTGGAACAACGTCACAACGAGCAGCTGATGATTCGGGACATCAGCGACATTGTGCAGAACCACGCCGCGCACCACTTTGATCCCTACATCGTCTACTGCTCCAATGAGACGTTTCAACAGAGGACACTTCAGAAGCTGCTGTGAGGAGCACGCCGTACGAGCTGATGGCGTTACTCCAGGAGCACGTCTGAAGTTCTCTCCTTGTTGTGTCTTAGGAACAATAACGCTGCGTTTAAAGAGACTCTGAAGCAGATCGAGTCGAACAGCGAATGCGGAGGCCTCCCCATGCTCTCGTTCCTCATCCTGCCCATGCAGAGAGTCACCAGGCTGCCGCTGCTGCTCGATGTTAGTTTAACCTTTGACTGTAGAAACAGACTTTAGAGCTAAAAACAGTGATTTTTTAGCTGTTTGAACATAATACTAAAAATATCTGACTGTATAATTTCTAATAGCGTGCAGTAATTTAGCTACGGTATTACTCCTTTAATTGCTTTATTTTTCTATTTGCAGACAATCTGTCAGAAAACTCCAGCACAGACAGCGGAGTATTTTTCTGCTGTTTGGGCACTGAATGCCATGAGTAAGGTATAACAAGTCAGCTGAGTGGAAAACACTCCTCATCAGTACACGTGTGTTGAGGATGTTGATGTTTTGATTTGTTTTTGCTGCTGTTGTGATCTCAACAGTTGGTCACAAGCTGCAACGACGGTGCAAGGCGGATGGAGAGGACGGAGCAGATGTACACGATCCAGAAACAGATGGATTTTGGAAAAATAAAGGTGAGTATTTCTGCAGAAATGTGCTCAGAGCGGTTCGTTTAGGGTAAAACGAGCAAACTAACAGATTTAATATGAACAGTGATGAATCTGAATCAGCACAGAAAACTAACAGCTGTCTCCTCGCAGCCTTTCCCGCTGATTTCATCATCACGATGGCTGAAGAAGCGAGGAGAGCTCTCCATCTCCAGCGAGGAGCTCAGCATATGGAGAGCGTTCAGCAACAGGAGCTACTACCTGTTTCTCTTCTCTGATGTACTCATCATCACCAGGAAGAAGACGTGAGTGGATTCACCGAGCTTGTTCATATTATTCACCCGAGTTTCTGAATGAAGCTGAAAATTACAGATCCGATTCTGATTCAGAGTACTTCAAACCTAGTTGTGCTGCCTGTCTAATTTACAGCCAGCTTGAGAGTGTCTGATAGAGGCGTTATGTTGTCTTTGTGACCTGTGGACACTAAACAGACCCAGCTGGTCACAGGAACACGAGCAGAGGGTATGGGATGTGTTGCATGCATACTTGGGATTCTTCAATCTTGCATTCAGCTCGTCAGCTCGACCGACTTCTGTTTTGAGTTAGGGAGAAGCCAAACAACGTCCGCTCAGAGGACGGGTTTGTCCACAACACCGGGTTCAAAGTCAAAGCTGTGACCCGGTTTCAGGTGAAAGCATACGATAAGGGTTTAAGCAGACAGCTGAGGAATATGCTGCTTTTTAAACACGGTCACTCCTACACGCTACCCATATGGAACGTAATGTTTTTTTAAATCCAGAGAGGAGAGCTTCGTGGTGCTGGACTACGCCACTCTGGAGAACGTGGAGGTGGAG
The DNA here is from genome assembly GCF_043380555.1 of Nothobranchius furzeri. Lineage (NCBI taxonomy): Eukaryota > Metazoa > Chordata > Actinopteri > Cyprinodontiformes > Nothobranchiidae > Nothobranchius > Nothobranchius furzeri. The sequence continues at coordinate 32,513,246 of NC_091755.1, forward strand.
TTAGGGGAGGATGCAGAAGTACGAGGAGTGTCACCTACAAAATACAACTCCAACCAGCTTTCCTTCAGACTAAGGATGAGTAAGAACAGCGAGGGGAAGTCAGAGCAAACCTCTCTGGTGGCTGACTCCAGGTACTGCTGCACTCCCATGTTCCTAAAGTAAATGTAATGTTTCCTACTAATAACACTGCCTCTAACCTGGACAAGAACCGCCTTGTAAACATGTATCTGCAGGCTGGACTCATAAAGCCTTCCTGTAATCCACGATTCTGAGTGTTTGGCTCCCTCTGCTGGCAGAATGATAGCTCACTGTTCTCTCTTGCCAAGGGTGGACCGAGCTCGCTGGATAATTGCACTGAGAGGGAAGCAGACCAGTTTTACCTGCACAAACGGTAAGTCTGCATACTTCAGTGAGTTGCTGTAATGATGGTTGAGACTTTTTCCCTGTGAGGATAAGCTGCACAGAATTTCCTTTCGTTCTTTTAATATTTTAAATCATTTGAGTTAGATTTGTGAACCCCAGTGCAATGCATTATGGGAATCTGTTTCAGGTTCACCACAGTATGAAGCCACCAAAGCTTACATCCCCAAAGAGCCAGATGAACTGAGTTTGCGGCAGGCTGAGCTCGTCATAGTTCTGCAAAAGGAGGAGGGTGAGACTTTCTAGCTCATACTAGTCCCGATTCTTTTCTGCTTCTGTGTTTTAAACCGTTTGCTCTCCTTAGATTGGTGCTACGGGGAGAGGATGCGGGATGGTGAGAGAGGCTGGTTTCCTGCTAACTGTGCCACAGAGATCACCGACCCCACCGCCATGGAGAATAACGTACAACGTATGAAGCGCCTGCGCAAGGAAACCAATGTTTGATCAACTGTCAGGGTTTTGCTTGGACAGACTTGTAGATAAATTACACTGAACCCCAGACGTCCATAACTAGACTGAAAGATGTTTATTAGCTGAATGTTGCCATAAAATTTGATGTAGTCAGTTTATAAAACAGTTAATGGTTCAAACATCTTCATTAAACTACTCCTATATTGTGCCTGTATAAATAATAAAATCCACCAGACACATTTTCTGGTTTCTGGAGTTTTATTTGAGCTTGCATTTTGTTAAAATGTCTGAATACATAAAAAGTTATTTAAAAATGTCAAACTGACCAGATATCAAATTTCATTTTTAATCATCTTTAAAAACCATTTGGTGTAAAAACTTAGGACAGATTTAGAAAAACATTTGTTGTTTCCCCAAAACGTTTTGTAGCTGCAAGTAAAAATAATGGGAAAGAAAAACAAGTCTGCATAGATTCTGCAGGCAATCGGTGGTAATCTGGTCAAACGCGTGGTGCAAGCTTGTGACGATCTTAAAAGTCAAATCTTTATTGCTCGGATCTTGTTTGATGTTTCTTCTTGTTGACAAAAGAAAAACTGTTGAAAAGAAACATAATTTAGTCGACATGCACCATGAACATCAAATGCTTAATGAGCTTCTGCTCACCCGGACGATGGTAAAAGATGGTAGGTGCCGGTGGGCAGGTTCACTACTCAGCCCCACCCTGCTGGGCCTCGGGAGCGGACGTTTTCTCTGCAGGTGGGTCGCCTCCTGTCTTGGCCTCCTTGTTTTCCTGGCCTGGTTTGCCACCAGTCTGTTGGCGTCTGCGGCGGTAGTTGTAGTTACGGCGGTAGCGCCTCTGGCGGGGCTGTTGATTCTGACCACCTTCACCGCCCTGATTTTCTTTGTCCTCCTCGCCGTCTCGCACCGGTCTGGGACGGGGTGGACCCCTGGAGCACAGAGACCGTCATGAGAACGATTCAGAAAATCGGGGTAAAGATTGCATTAACTGCAGATGCTGGATGAAGTTTCAAAGACATGCAAATATAAATAAAATGAATGCACAGCAGCAATTTGAGGTTGGGCTGCAACAACAGAAGTTTGTAATGTGACGTTTTGTCATCACTTCAAATTTTTAAAATGAAGCTCCAGTGGACCCAGAGCTTCACCAACTACTCCAGTTTTTGCCAACCCTTCATCAATAAAGCCAACATGCAAACCTTGGTGTGAACCTTGGTCGGAAGCCTCTGTAGTAGTTCTGCCTCGCCGGTTTGTTCCCCTGGTCTGGACCTCCTTGGCCCTCATCAACCTCACCTCCCTGAAAACAAACATTTAACCATAACGGACGCTTTTTTTAGTGACACACCCACTTTAGAAACTTGAAACCATCTAAGTTTTTTGTTTTAATTCTTTTTTTTTTTTTTTCAAGATTTTGTTCACAGTTTTGTTGTTTTTCATTGACAGGAGGGGCTCACTTCCAAGACCCCCGATACACCAAGATTAGTTGATCACAACCACGTTTGTGAAGAGGAGAGTAGCTCGTCTACAACAAAGGGTTTTAATTTTGGAATGGGACAACTGGGTGACTGTTTCAGGATTTTAGCCCTGTGACAGCGTACCTCAGTCATCTCTGCGTGGTGCGTTGGGTGTATGGGGCCTGCGGCCGTAGCGACTACGTACAAAATATGGTGGGTAGCGCCGTCTGCCAGGGTACGCTGGTCTGCGCTGTGGTTGCTGCGAATCTCCATCAGGGATGTTATCTCCACCCTCTCTGCTGCCTTTGTCACGTCCTCCACTGCCAGGCTCTCCCTCGTCGCTCTGGTAGTTCTCTGGATAGTCTCCTCCACGGGGAGGCCCCCTCCTTCGTGGGTAGCGTCTGTAACGGTTCCTGTCAGCAGCGTACTTACTCCCCTGGACTGCAACTCCTCCTGGGCCAGTGACATTTGCTGCCTCTGCTCCCTGTGCACAAGAAAAAAAGGCAAAGTAAATTAATCATGATGGAACACAATGTCCTTTAAACAAACAAATCAAAGAAACTTACTTTTTCTCCCTCAACTACATCAAACTCCACAGTTTCTCCGTCCCCAACACTGCGAAGATATTTCCTTGGGTTGTTCTTTTTTATGGCCGTCTGAAATTACAAATAGTTTGAATGTCAAGTCTGCTTAACCACAAATTTCAATAAATGAATAAAAACTAAAGCAACAACTGACCTGGTGTACAAAAACATCTTCCTTTGTATCGTTCCTAGACAAAAGAACAGAATCTTAGTTAGCTGCATTCTGCTGAGCCTCTGCAAACAGACTTAAAACTAAGCCAGTGGGGATTAATTAAGTTCTGTGGGTTGCAACAGGATGGAGATGAGCAGAAAAATAATATGGTCAGCCAAGTACGCAAAGCATAACTTAATAGGATTAGCATGCTTCACTCTCACCCACACCCAGAAATGTACTTTGACACAGGGACCAACAGGTGACTCACCTATTGATGAAACCATATCCATTCCTGACGTTGAACCATTTGACTGTACCCAAGACTTTTGTTGCTGCAATCACAGTCAGAACAAGATTATTAAATACCATCGTCTGCCTGACATGCATTTAGAACAAATCCATATAGCTTAAGTGAAACTGAAACGCTTCCATCATGATGGGACACTTAACGAACTACATCAGAACTATAAAAACATTAAAAACTATGGCCACACATAACGTAGAGGTTATATTTAACCCGCAACTGTCACTCCTATTATAGACACTGATGCTTAGGAGACCCCAGGGCCAGCTGCTCCTAACATGAGCCACCAGTAAGAAAATATCCCAGTAACGATACAACAACTGTCCCAAATGACGCATCCAAAATGTCCCATAATGCATGACAAAGATGAGGATGCAAACAGCGACCAGTCTCTGCACTCGCATGTTTAGTTACTGCAGACCTGCTGCTCCATTTTAGGACGCAGAACCTGAAGGTTCACACGTGGTTGGGTCGCACCCGGATACGTTAACGAGCTGTGAGCTGTGCTCTGCTGGCTATTAGCATGGCTGTGTGGCTAAGGTTAGTACCATGTGGTTGGAGTAGAGCCAGCAAAGAGAAACAAACAAACGCGCATTACTAAACTACATTAATCCGTATTTATTGGTATATATGATAAAGATTTCGGTTTTGAATTAGTTTTTAGCGAACAAATTACAAAGCAGCGGGAAAAAACGGGAAAACACACGGCGGACATTTTGGACGGCCTCCCCTAAAGCCATGTAAATAGCCACTTAGCTGGCTAGGCTAATGTAGCTAGGTTAGCAACCGATGATCTATAGTAAAGTATTTAGGCCACACCGACAGCACGCAAATTCAACCAAAATAAGACCGCCATTGACGGATGTAGCTGGAGTCGCTAGCCAACAACGTTTCTTCTGACAATTTGGCCAAAAAAATCGGGACTGAACGCTTTGGAAAAGGAGAATATTTTAGATAAAATGCCTTGACATGGAATCAAGACTCTTTCGTGCGAACAAAGAGATGGTTAAGCAGCTAACGTTCGTAGCCACTGTAGTTATTTCACATGAACCGGTGTTATAGAGCATTTGGTAGGATTGTTCTGCAATTATTGGCGGTCCAGATGCAGTTATGCAGTTATTAAACCCTAGTCAAAACATCGTGGTTCTGGCAACGGTTGGAAGTGACAGCGAGCATCCATGTGATGACCGGCCGGATACACGCGACTCTCAAACGGATATTTGACGTGAGGAGGCCGATGAGCAATGGAGATAATCAGAATGGAATTCACGATTTAATCTGTGAATAAACCACTCAATTTTTAGAAACTAGACTAATAAAAACCGTTAGATTGAATTTTTTGGACCATTATAATAAGAATGCCCAAAGGAGTGAAGAATTTATCCGTCAACTGGCACTAACGTTTACCAACTGGAGCAAATTAATTTGACGTGGCTGAAATTCTCACGCAAGAACGGCAGCTTTTATTCAAATGCTACATCCACACCCAAGAGCGTATAAATTATAAATGATAACTCCGGCTCGGCTAGCCTAAGAATTCTTACCGATGACCTTCTTATCCCCCGCGGAAGCTGCGGGTGCCGGGCTGGATGGGCTCTCCGCATCCGCAGCAGGCTGTGGAGGTTGTTGCGTCTCGGCCTCGCTGCTCATGGTTACTACTCGTTGGTAATGGCTTCAGCCGGCGGCGGCTCTCTGATATTTTTCCCGGTGCTAGATGGTAACCTGGGCCGGCGGTGGTGGGGGCTACTGCCTTCGGGCTCTCAGCTTTCTTCTTTCCGCTCCCGTTGCCGATCGAACTGGGCAGAACAAGAGACAGTGCAGGGGAATGTTCCCAGGCGAAGACCCGCCCATCTCGTCTCCTGATTAGCTAAAATATGTAGAATTGAACAAATCTCCTTCCAATTGGCTATTGAGACTGTCAATCTTTTTTGAGCAAAGCCTTTGATGAAATTATTGGTCAAAAAGACGTACAGAAGTCTCAACGCCCCCAGTGACGTAAAAGCGAGAGAATTCTGCTTGTGACACTTCCGATAGTATTATGCATTTTGAATTATGTCATACAAAACTGTGAACCATACATGTGGTATGTTGCAAATGTGACAACTTTATGTTTAATTTATTTTGTCGTTTCTAGATAGTTGAAATAATTACTACTATTGTGATGTTTACCGTGGGAACATTCTAAGAAAAGACAAATAAACACCCCATAAATATTAGCAGGTAAAGACAAAGGTAACTGCAGAATCCACTCATATTATGTTCATGCACCACTGGCACCCTTTACAAGCACAGGCCAATGTGTGAAGCGCATGCGGTTAATCTCTCTCTCTCTCTCTCTCTCTCTCTCTCTCTCTCTCTCTCTCTCTCTCTCTCTCTCTCTCTCTCTCTCTCTCTCTCTCTCTCTCTCTCTCTCTCTCTCTCTCTCTCTCTCTCTCTCTCTCTCTCTCTCTCTCTCTCTCTCTCTCTCTCTCTCTCTCTCTCTCGGAGTTAGTGCTGCTAGATTAGACAGATTTTATGTCTCTGGTAAAAAAAAAAAACAGCTTGGGCATTTCGTGCAAGAGAGGGCCAAAGGGGCCTTGATCCGGGCTCGTTTCACCACATTACAGGACATGGATGCTCCAACATCCTTCTTTTTTAACCTGGAAAAGACTTTCAAACCAGAAAAAAACAAATGGTTGCTCTTCGTCTGTCAGATGGACAGTTATCCACAGACCCAGTGGAGATGAGGAAGTATGCAGGAGAATTCTATACCAGCCTATTTAAGGCCATGTGATGTGAACTGTGCCAGAGAGCTGTTGCAGGGGCTCCCTTCCTTGACCACAGCAGACCAAGACATCTTAAATGCAGACATAACCATGGAGGAGCTTACAACGGCAGTCTCCCAGATGGCTGCAGGAAAATCTCTGGGGATAGATGGCTTACCTGCTGACTTCTACAAATTCTACTGGAGCAGTATGGGACAGGACCTGATGGATGTTTTTAAAGACTCACTTCAGACAGGAGCACTTCCTGCATCGTGTAGGTGGGGCGTTCTGTCCCTGCTGCCGAAAAAGGGGACTTAACCCAACTAAAATACTGGAGACCAGTTTCCTTGTTATGTTCAGACAATAAGATTTTTTCTAAATTCTTATCAAACAGACTTTGGGGATTCATCGGAGGTCTAATCCCAGACGATCAGTCCTTTTGAATACCAGGAAAGTAATTAATGGACAATTTATTTTTAATGAGAGGCTACGGGCCTTTGGTTTTGGGGGGTCCTTTCTGGAATGGATTAAGATGCTGTATAGGAATGTCAGCTGTATGGTGAAGGTAGCGGAGGGCCTGAGTCAACCCATACCAGTTTTAAGAGGAATCAAGACAGGGTTGTCTCATCTCAGGACAACTGTATATTTTAGCTAATGAACAACTGCTGTGTCGGCTAAGGAACAGGCTGAAAGGTCTACACCTACCTTTACCTGTCTCTAGTCCTCCCTAAGTTGTGTCTGCTTATGCAGATGATGTGAATGTTTTTATCCATGATCAGCAGGATGCACAAGAACTCAGATCTAGTTTACTTTTACATGAGAATCCATCCTCGGCTAATGTTAACTGGGACAAGAGTGAGACATGTGTAGTGGGGGGGTGGGACCTTGGTAATGTCCCGCCTCTGCCAGAAAGGCTGAGGTGGGGAGCGGGAGGTATTAAAATACTAGGCCTGTACTTGGGTAGTGAAAGATTTCAGAAACAAAACTGGGAGAAGGTGCTGGAGAAGGTGGAGGTGTGGTTGTCTAAATGGAAATGGCTTCTCCCCCAGCTGTCCTACAGGGGCAGGGTTCTGATAGCAAACAACCTGGTCGCCTCGTTTCTGTGGCACAGACTGATTGTACTGGTTCCACCACCGGGTCTGCTGGAAGGTGTTCAGAAGCTGTTGGTGAAATTCTTCTGGTCCGGTCACCACTGGATCAGAGCTTCGGCTCTTTGCCTACCCGTGTCAGAGGGAGGACAAGGACTTGTCTAGAAGTGGTGTCTAGAACTGCAGCCTTCAGGTTACAGACGGCTCAGAAGCTTCTATATGTTGACAGACTCTGCAGGCTCCCCCTGGCTCATCTCCTGCTGTAGAAGGTTGGTGGGCTTGGGCTGAACAAACACCTGTTCCTGTTGAATCGGAAGGTGTTGGATCTGACGAGGATCAGTCCGTTCTACTCGTCAGTGCGGACACATTTAAGCTGCTGACAATTTCCCGAGTGTCTGACATGGGACCAGGGACATGGTTGCTACAAGAACCCTTGTTTGACAATGACTTCTTCTCTCGAGCTGGCATTTTAACTTTGTCTGCAATGAAAGTTAAGTTCACCGATGCTGGGACTGTAATGTTTGGTCACTTACTGAACATCTCGGCTGGAACCCTTGGTGAGCGGGTGGATGTGAGGTCCACCAGTGATGGAGAGAGTGGTGGAGGAGGTACGGAGGTCCTTGTCTGTGTTGCAGTCTTTGTTGAGACTTGTACTCTATCTGACCAATGGGATGATGACAGTGAGTACGTTTTTCCATCTTTGGAGGTTAAAGCAGCTGGTGAGGGTTGGCAGGAGGAGAGTGGATCACTGCTGAACCCGAACACTCCAGTGTTGGGCTCCTTCCAGTCTTGTGGGAAGAAACAGATCTATCACAATTGTGTGAAGGTTATCCATAGGTGCTCTTTGTTAGGAGTCGAGGTGGACTCAGGTGTTTGCTGCAGACCGTGCCCCTGGGGGCAGCTGGAGGAGTTTGTATAAGTCTCCGTGGTAAAAAGGATGGCAGACCTCCAGTGGAGGATCATACATGGAGCTTTAGCTATGAACAGACACAGGGCCCGCTTTGATCCAAGCACCGGGGAGGGATGTCCTTTTTGTAACCAAACAGAAACCCTAGAGCATCTAGTGGTAGCATGTTCTAGGTTACCAGAGATGTTCAGGGTTTTAGAATGGTGGGTTAGTGCACTGGGGGAGGCTTTTACCCTACCCTTATTTGTTTTCGGGCCCAAGTACAATGTCAGAAAAAACGGACAATATTGTAAATTAACTTTTTATTTGCATGTGCAAAACTAGCCATCTGGAAAACCAGGAAAAACCAGATGCTGGGACAGAGCTGGACTTATGCTGAGCGGAGCCTGAAGGGCCTGGTGGAAGCTCGCTTAAAGATCAAACACGCTTTTTATGAACTAACTGGGAACCTGGACTCGTTTAGAGCGGTGTGGGGGATCGGGCTGGTGCTCTGTCTGCTGGATGGACAGGGCTCCCTAAGGATCAACTTCTAAACTGGGTTTATCGAGTTTCCTGGTTTTATCAGTGGAAAACAAGTTTCAGTCATTAACGCTGATTGTTGATTTCTAAAGAAAAATAAATAATTTAAGTCAAAAAAAGTCTCTCTCTCTCTCTCTCACACACACACACACACACATACACACAGTCCCAGAATGCCTCACCATAGAGAGGACCCTTAAAAAAAGGACTACTCTCTTCCTGCCTTCACAAAAGTCTCCATTTCAAAGGATTCTTTTATGCCGGGAGAATGATGTTCAAGGGGAAGGGGGTCGGGTGCTGGAGCCTTGGCTCCAGGGGTAGCCGTAAGTTCAACAGCACTGGAATTCAAAGCCTGATTTTCTCCATGGCTGAACTTATCAAGAGTTGCACAATCTTTTTAGAATACAAAAACATCAAATTGTGCAACAATTGACTGATATTTTGTGCATAGCATCAATAGAAACAATCAGGGAGACAACTTGAGCACTGGGTTGAACTGGATTTATTGAAAAACAAATGTTAAACATATTCCAACATTAACAGTAGAAAAGTGATTGCGCAGGAACCAAAAAATCAGAAGTAATCTTGAGAATTAACAGTAGAGCTATCCATAATTCTGGTGTGTGTGTGTATAAGGAATATAAACCGATGTTGCTAGAAGATCCAGATGTCACACACGTAGGTAGCTGCATCACATCTCTCCACACTGAGCAATGACAATGGGGAGTTTAGGCTTATTGTTTGGTCCTGTAGGTACATTCTGTTTCAAGAGAAGAGCACAAACTTAAAAAAATTACAAATAACCTTAAAATAAATCAACTGAATAAAATGTGCAACATATGACAACTCCCCGCCCCCCAAAAAACATATAATCCTATTCTTTTTTTTAAATGACTGTTCTTTTATTTATTATAATACTTAATTATATTAGATAAAATTTTTAAATAAAAAAAAGTAGTTAAGTTTTTACCTCAATTTTCCTCATGATTAGCAGACCATCAACCACTTTTCCTGAAAAAGTAAAAAAAATAAATCTATTATCAGACTAAAATTACGATAGAGCTTCAAAAACTCCAGATGTCAAATGTTGATTTATTTACCAAAAACAACATGTTTCCCATCCAACCAATCACATTTTGTACAGGTGATAAAAAACTGGCAGCCGTTTGTTCCTGGTCCACTATTTGCCTGCAACAAAAATCAATTACAAAAACAAATTTGTAAGAGTCAGCTCATTCTAAGCATATCCTGTTATTTCCTTTTTGAATGAAAAATTTTGATTTGATCGTTGATCATTAAAACGTAACATCCACCCACCTCTGTATGAATTATATCTTTTTAAATAATTTACTAATCATTTTTATTCTTCATTTTTGTTCTTGTGAAGCACCCTGTGATCTTTATCTTGAGAGGCTCTATATAAAGAAGCCTTTCTTCTTCTTCTAAATGGCTTGTATTTGATATAACGTCTTCTGGAGTCCTAGAACCCCCCATGGCGCTTTACAACACAAATCAGTCATTCACCTATGCACACACACATTCACATTCACAATGTAGCCACAGCTGCCCTGAGGCGCACTGACGGAAGCAAGGAGATGCTGCTGAGCACAGGCACCACCGCTCCCTCAGACCACCAGAAGACAATGTCTTGCCCAAGAACACACAAGCAGCATTCTCTGCCGGGATCGATCCTACAACCCTCCGATTGCTGGACAACCCGCTATACCACCTGAGCTACTGCTGCATCTCTGGATTCAGATAAAACAAATCGTTCCTCAGTTTGAGCGTCTCTAGCATAAGAACATTAATCTCCACACTAACCATTGACAGTAATCCAGGAGCAGAATGTTTCATTTTGAAGTTTTCATCAGCGAACGGACCTCTGTAGATGCTGCAGATCCCAGTTCCATCACCCTGTACCAAAAGAGAAAGGGCAAAGGGGTCAAAACGTCAAGGTGTAATTCCTCTTATAACCACAAGAGGGAGAAACAGGACAATAAAGTCCTCTTGCTTATTTTATAACGAAAATAATGCATGAGGATTACATGATTTATTTATTTATTTTAGCAGAGTTCCAATTTTCTATTGCTGAACAATTTGGTGCAAATTTAAAGTCAGGATCAGGGAGGAGGAAAATTCTCCCACAACAATGAAAATTATACTTAAGATTAAAAATTCAGAAATAAGTTTTATTCTAACAAACATGCAAAAAGTACGTCTAGCTAAAACCACCAGAGAGCAGGTGCACAGTTGCTTACATTTACAAAGTCTCCTCCTTGAATCATGAAGTCTTTGATCACCCTGAAATTGAATATTGAAGCACAAAGATTAAAAGTGAAGTAGTAAATGAGATTGTATTCAGCTTTTTCCTCTGCTCTCTGCCCGAACAGTAAACCTTAGACTGTAGTTCTGTAGCTCATGCAAAAGAACTGGGGGGCTTTAGACCTGTGGCCCTAACATCAGTCCTGTGCAAGTGCAAGGAAAGGGTCGTGGGAGGACACTTGACAAAATTTATCTCAGACCAGCTGGATCCCCTACAATTTGCTTACAAGGCAAAACGTGGTGTAGAGGACGCAAGTCTCACACTTCTAAATGCTGTCATTAAACACATGGACTCTACACAACCATACACAAGAATCTTATTCAGGGATTTGTCTTCTGCATTTAATACACTAGACACCAGCATTTTGCTGGAACAGCTTTCAGATCTCCATCTCCACACAACGCTGCTTTTATGGATCCACAACTTTTTGAAAGACAGGCCACAACAAGTGTTCTTAAGAGGATTTAAATCCACGAAAAGTCTCATTAGCATTGGACTGCCACAAGGATGTGTTTTGTCTCCAGTGCTTTTCTCAGTCAACACAAACAACATCCGGTGCCATAGTGAGAGAATGGCCCTGTAGAAGTATGCAGACGACATGGCATTGGTGGCATCAGTGAAGACATCGGAGGACCTGTCTAAATATCAGCAGCGGTCAGCAATCTGGTCCAGACATTTGGAGACTTTCACCTGGGGCTGAATATCTCAAAAACTAAAGACATGTGCTGTGGGGCAGCCGGTGAGGCAGACACATCCCTGTTCGAACCCCTCAGCATACAGGGTCAGCCTGTGGGGCAGGTTCAGTCATTCAGGTACCTGGGAGCAGAAACTGATGACCACCTGTCCTTTGCAAATCACAGCAACGGGGTCTACAAGAAAGCGCTGCAAAGACTCCACCTGCTAAGGAAGCTTAGAGCACTCAATGTGAACAAGGACATCCTAACAATTGTATAATATAAACCACTGATTGAATCCATTCCAACTTTCAATATTACAGCTTGGTATACCTTTCTTACAGTTAAAAACAAAACACAACTCTCTCGCATTGTTAAATTAGGCAGCAAAATTACAGGTTCACCTCAGATCCCACTTTCTGTTCTTCACGAGCGAGCAGTGCACAGGAAGGCTACCCTGATCAGTGCAGACTCAACCCGTCCACTGAACCCACTTTTTCAGTTACTTCCGTCAGGAAGGAGGTTCAGGGTTCCATTGGCCAAGAAAGGTGTCTATAAGAAATTATTTGTTCCCAGCGCAATTACAATTTTGAATTCTTACAGTTTTATTTTTTTACGATGATAACATTCTAATACCTTTTAATTGTCTTTTTATGTATTTGTGTGAATGCGATATGGATTGTATTGTAAGGTGAGCCATGTCAAAGGTGAATTTCTGCCTTTGAGTTGGACAATAAAGTTGATCTATCTATCATCTATCTATCTATCTATTATCTATCTATCTATCTATCTATCTATCTATCTATCTATCTATCTATCTATCTATCTATCTATCTATCTATCTATCTATCTATCTATCTATCTATCCATCCATCCATCCATCCATCCATCCATCCATCCATCCATCCATCCATCCATCCATCCATCCATCCATCCATCTATCCATCTATCCATCTATCCATCCATCCATCCATCCATCCATCCATCCATCCATCCATCCATCCATCCATCCATCCATCCATCCATCCATCCATCCATCCATCCATCCATCTATCTATCTATCTATCTATCTATCTATCTATCTATCTAGTTGTGTTTCATATGGAGGGAAAATGCAGAAAGGGTTGAAAACTTCTAACTTCCAAAATGGCCCTTTTGTCTTTTAGGGACCCTTCCTGTAAACAGGGTTAAATATAAACTAAAATAAATATTCTGGCACTCCGACCCGAGGCAATGCAAAATGGATCGGGTGACAGTTCCTCATCAGTAACAGCCCTGGCTCTCGGGCATTCCACTCAGCACCTTTTTCAACTACATCCATCCTGTTTTTCAGGTTTCAACAAACTGGTTTGAATCATTCCTCGAGTGCATCGCTTTTTCTTTCTTAGAAATCCACATTTCTTTTAAGAGAAACAAGCAGAGAAGAAAAGCCAGGCCTAAAAATATCCTTATCTTCAAAAGACGACTGGGGTCAGAAAGACAAGTGTGTAAGAAACGGGAGCTGCTTAATTCTTCAGTTGGTCATTTTCTAAATGTCAAGTTTTCAGCAAATAGATATTTGAGAATCGCCCTGCTCACGCTACAGTACTGATCATGTGCCAGACGGGGTTTTCTTAGCCAAGATGTTTCTTGTGTGTCGACACAACACGGTTCATCTCTTGGGATTAGGGATTTTTACAACTCCTGGATGATTCATAACTCAGCTTTAACTGGCTTTACTTAAGTGGTCCGATATTGGACTAAAGACCAGCTTAAAAAGCACATTACGTCCAACAGAAACTTATGAAAGACTTTTACGAAAAAAGCAAACAATGACAAGGAAGTCTGTCCTCAAAGTAGCTAAATGTTAAGAAATGATGGTTGGCTCATCTTTTGTATGAACAAGTACCTCCTCTGGCATTTCTTTAACTCAGCAAATCAGAACAAATAAAAAAAGTTCCATAATACTCAGTGAACAAGACCCCAAGATAATTGTGAGGGATAGATACAGTGATCCCTCGTTTATCGCGGTAGATGCGTTCCAGACCTGGCCGCGATAGGTGAAAATCCGCGAAGTAGGGACACCATATTTACAGTACAGCACATTCTCTTTTTGTGGGTAAAACTCAAGAAAAATTTTTTTTACTTGGTTTTTTAATAGTTTTATTACAAAAAGTGCATCTTATGATGAAATTGATGAAAAAAAAAACAGGAATTTCTTGATATTTCGCATAGAAAAATACCGCGAATTGGTGAAAAATACCGCAAATCTGCGAATTTCCCTTGAATAAGGCTCCAAAGAAAAAATCCGCAAAGTGGTGAATCCGCGATAAACGAACCGCGAAGTAGCGAGGGATCACTGTAGAGGGAAAGATGAAGCATGACATCGATAGGCAGATTGGTGCTGAGTCTGCAGTGATGTGGGCATTGTTCCAGTCGGTCGTGGTGAAGAGAGAGGAGAGCCGGAAGATGAAGCTCTCGACTCATCGGTCGATCTACGTTCCTACCCTCACCTATGGTTACACGTTTTGGGTGGTCACCAAAAGAATGGGATTACCGATACAAGCAGCTGAAATGAGTTTTCTCTGAAGGGTGGCTGGGCTTTCCCTTAGAGATAGCGTGAAAAGCTCGGTCATACGGGAGGGGCTAGGAGTAGATTTGCTGCTCCTCCACACTGAGAGGAGCCAGTTGGTGGCTCGGGCATCTGATTAGGATGCTTTCTGGACGCCTCCTTCAAGAGGTTTTACTGGGCACGTAAAACCGGAAGGAGACCTAAAGGTAGACCCAGGACATGCTGGAGGGACTATGTCTCTCACCTGGCCAGGGGAACACCTTGGGATTCACCTGGAGGAGCTGGCCCAAGTGGCTGGGGAGAGGGAAGTCTGGGCCTCTCTGCTTAGGCCAGTGCACCTGTGACCCCACCCCAGACAAGTAGAGGAAAATGGACGCTCAATCTTTCTGTATCTGATGTGCTTCAATTCACTTTCTTGCTGCATTACTTATCAGGCAGATTTCAGTTCCCAAACGAAAGGATCCCATTTGACTATAGATCAAACTATGATAGACTTCCAGGGTTGTGAAACGAGCACATAACATCACCCCTCCACCACCGTGCTGACAGCTGGTAGGTGTTAGTTTTGATAGGGAAAAAAAACCAAGTCAGCTTGGCATGGTGCTGACTGTCAAAAAATCTTCTATTTTTATGATTAAAGACTTTTGTATCACAAGTCTTGATTTGTGTTCTGACGCATCAATCCAAACCCACCAAACAAGCTTCTTCACTATTTTAGACAAAGATTAGTAAAAGAAAACGTCCAAACCAGCTGAACCAGTTTGTAAACTTCAACAATGGGATCTTCTAATTGAAACCCATAGAACTAACGTTTTCATCCATTTCCTTGCACAACAGCCTGCTGAATTCTGAGTTGCATCAGTTTTGAACATTTTGCACTGATCTGTTACAGGTGGAGTGGATGATGTTTGTCCAGAGGAATTTTTCCATATTGCCATCAGGATCATAACCCACTCAAACTGCCCTCTGACCGTCTCTCTCCCCTCTGCACGAATGACGTGTTCTTCAACTCAACTCACTTTATTTGTACAGCACTTTACTGTACAAACAATGCAGGCCACCAAGGCATTCTTCTTGGCTTGTAGCATTCAAATAAGAAACTAAGCCAGAGCCAGGCTAGCTAGTGTCACAGGCGAAATGTTCCATTTTCTTTCCAATTTCATTTAAGGAATTGTACATGTTCTGCTGTGGTTGGGTAGCGTTTGTGTGATGGACCTGTTTTCTGGGAACGCAGCTGGCAGAGCTGTGTGTATGTGTAACGCGTTAGTGTGTGTCTCCCTCTACCAGAGATGAGAGAGTATTCAGAAAGACGTAGAAGAAATGTTTACTGATGTATTTTCTCTTTACAAATGTGCAAGAATACAACTAAATGGTCCAGATTGGCTACATTTCTGCATTCATATGTGCTGATAATCAGTTAATTCAATGCATTACAGGATGCTACAAAATAAAAACATGTATTCTTATATCATTTGGGTGATATTAAAAACAGGTTTGTATCGATAGTTTTTATTCGAGTGAAGCGTGAAGGGGAAGCCAAAGCTCCACCCATCAGCCCACACTTCAATTTTATGAGACTTCCTTCTTTAAACGAGCCGATTCAACCCTCTTCACAAGGTTTTAATTACAAAACAGTCGGGTTAAACAGGAAAATAAATGAGAGTTGTAACTTTTTTGAAATGTCACAGGTAATTTTACTCCGTTTACCTGTGGAAGGTGCAGCCTTTGAACCCAATTGGAACACCATCCTTCCTGCAGAGCAAAGGTTAGAGATTAGAACAAATGTTAGCTGCAAAGGATCCATTACTTGTCTTGCAGACTATTAAACACACCTGCAACCTGTTAAACAAACTCCCATTCCTTCCGTGTTTGACCATACTTACATCAGCCTCTGTCACTTTAAATAGCTGCCTTTAACAAAGCAGAGCCACTGTCGGGTGTGAGTAATAAAAGCCTCTAAAATTAAACCAATAACATTTTCAAATATGACAGCAAATTTACATTATTTGGTTTGTGCACGATTTGGTCTTTGTGCTTTCTGAGTTGAGCGCTATCGACCAAGTTGTGTACAATATTGCTTTTATTAGTTTTTTGCATTACTTAAAACATTGCATGAAATCATCCTGCAAAGAGAATGAATAATGCACCTGTGATGATTTGTTCACTAACCAGTTATCTGTGTTTATTTACCAAGAGAAGCCAATGCCCATTTAGTGCCGTACCTGAACTCTCCTGTGCAGAACTGCCTGTAAGAGATCATAAAAACATTAGTAAAATCTTTTTAAACTGCGTCGTTTTTCTGTTTGGGAAATTTTGTGATGCAGACAGAGGTCTTACCTGAAGTTCTCAGCCGTCTTTGGAACCACGTCTGCAAAAAGCTCTATCTTCATCCGTCCGACATCCTGACAGAAAGAGGAAATTCTGGTAATTAATCATAACCAAAAAGGGAAAACATTTTCTAAATCATTCAGGAGATTAAATCAGAGAAGTTAAGAATATATTAATAAAAGTAAGGGATAACTAGATCTGATGTGCAATTGGCACCGGGCTTCAGTCGCTGCAGTGTGAGGCTGTGCTTTCACCTGTGGAGCTCTCGGAGGGAGACCACAGAAACTCTGCAGCTCGATGCGTTGATGCGCGCTTCAACCTCAACCTAGAGTCCCTCATCCGAGTTTTTCTGGCTAAAAGCACCAGCAAACCTCAGTTAGCTTGTAGCTGAGAACTATGGTGGAATGACATAATCAAAATTCTATCCTTAGCTTCACTGATCGAGACCTTTTTTCACTCCCACCCCCAACAGAACACCACGGCGGGTGTGACAGGTTCTCCGCTCAGTAAAGTCAGAGAAGCAGAAACAGCCGGCTGCTACCACTTCTACTTAAGGACAAACTAGCAGTCCCAAAAAGAAAAACACCATTTGAAGTTGTGGACAACAAAAGACGTTTGGACATAGAAAATGGAGACGGATGTTTAGAGCCCTCTTGTTTCCTCTGGCATTGCAGGTTCTGGTATCTGGCAGACTTGGCCTGGGGAAGATACCCGTCAGGAGGGATGAGAGTTCCAGGACTGTGTTTTTGTTTTAAGCTAGCTTGTTTTGCAGATTTGCTGTTGCAGCTTTAAGTCACGTGAACAGGCTAAAGCTGAAAACCATCCAAAAGTAAACGCATCTTTAATATGACTTGCTTTATTTTTCTAAATACACACTAAAGCAACCAGGCTGAGTAAAGATGAAGGCTAGACTGTCCAAATTTATAGCCGATCCTCACAAGAATGCCAGGTATTGCTGACAGGCATTGCTGTAGTATGATGACGTCAGCATCGTGCTGCATGTGGAGGTTTTATACACTTTACATGGAGGGATTATAAAGAAATTTGCAGACATTTGCAAAATATATCTGCTTTATGAGTGTAGCGTAGTTAATCTACATAACTAGAACTTATTAGCGCTGTTGCTATCCAGCTTTGCTAAATTCTGAGAAAAATCAAACTAATTGGCAAATGAACTTATATTATATATATATATATATATATCCACGGATATTTATATAATCGATAGAAGTTCATACACCAACTGGCTTGGTCTATATTTAATCAAAAGATTAATATTTAATTTAAGAGATTTAAATTAATAGCAAATGTTTATTTATTAATTCAGAAGATTTAAAGAGATTTTTGCTCGTTCAGTGACCAAATATACACCACTTTGTGTTTTATTTCAAAGAAGAGTCAGGTTTAAAAAGTTAAGAATTTATTACTAACAATTTAAAGATGACAATTTAAAAGACAATTCATAAATGACAATTTATAAAAGCTTTGATATTAAAACTTGGTATTAAAGCAGCCTGTGTCTGGATGGAACTAAAATGAGATGTGTGTGTGTTTGGATGTGTGAATGGAAGGTCTCAGACGGTTTCTATCTTAGAGAGAGAAAAACGCATTCTGGGTGAAAGAGTTTGTTTTGCAGCTAAGCTAAATTATTTCTTAATAAGGAACGGGCATACAGATGTGTTCTACCTCACCGTTCAGACAACCCTCTGTTTGGATCCAGAGGTCAAGGGAGGATGTTGTCAGCCTCTGGTTACTCGGTCCGGTAGGGGAGATCCGAGTGGTACAGACTCTCTGGTCCTAGAGTTGCCGCAGGCACACAGGTGTTGAGTTTGCATCTTAAATTAAGTCTGAAGGAGTTTTGCGTCAGCTTGTTGCAGATGGCGTTTCTTGTTGAAGCAATTCTGCATGACAGAAAAGCTTTGGTGGAGGTTTCGAGCGGCTGACCCGATACTCTGGAACTCTCGTCGCCACGGAGAGATTTTGGTGAGCTCAAGAACTGAACTTGAACCGAGGAGTTTAGGTTTTAACATAATTCAGAACACGCCCTCTCAGAGATAGAAAGCTTTGTTGTTATGGAACAAAGACATGTGAATGCAGTTACCTTTAACATGATTTCAGTGCCCTGCATGGTGTGTATAAGTGCACATAACCCTCTGTCACTGATCAAACATTACTGATTAATTATTAACCAAAGAATAATAATTCATTTCCGTAATTAGGCTAACCCTAACCCTAAAGAATATATCACTGTAATGAACAGTTTGACCTGGGATCAGAATACAGTCAGAAACATATCCTATGGTCTTGTTTTTCCACATCTAACATACATCATAATCATCCTTGTCCACTTTTGCAAAAACCAAACAAACCAGTAAGAGATACCAGCTGGCATCCAGTGACACATTTTGTTTACTCGCTTCAATTCCTGCAAAGCAAATTCTCTATATTTTAAACAACAAACGCCTTTTCATTTTAGTCTTCGTATCATTTTCTGGCAATGGAAATGTGGACAAAGAAACTGTGCCACAGTCGTTGAGGGCAACACAATATGTGTGAGAACCACGCATTTATGATCTCCAGGTTAAGATAAAAACTACAGAAAAATCCTTAACTACGACAAAAAACAGTTTGACCAAGTCGGACCTCTTCAGATCATGAAATTGATACTTCAGGATTCTGTAAAACAAACTACTTTGGTGGTATAATGGCAGGTGTTTTGTCTTTAAAAAGGATAATCCAGGTTTTTGTCTATTCCTGGAAGAGCAATAGCATCAAGCAGAAGAATCATTTGAGATTATCTGACACGAGAACAAAAGGTCATCTAACTATCAAGCCTCGTTCAAACTCTGAGACTTCAGCAGCGAACACTTCCAGCACATGTCTCCTGTTGATTCACAAAACCCCCAAAGCACTGGTAACATCCCAGGTGGCAGCAGACAGCAAACAAAGCCAGACCTGTCAGCCAAAGCGGTACTTCTAAGAAGTAATTTTCATCGTCTAGCATTTAGGGCTGGCTGCCGTTTCTGGGAATTGTAATGCAACCGTACACAGGCATGGCGCAGAGGGACGAAACCCTGAAAAAGGGTGTGGCATCTCCCACGTGTATAGTTAGCAGATGCTGCCTTTTCACTTGACCTACCAGCTGCTGAATTTGCAAATCAGTCAGAGGAATTCACCTTTTGAACATAAAGGGAGAGGAGTCAAGCAGGTTTCTCTAAAAACACGGAAGACCTGTCTTATGCAAAGACGAGGGTGGAGATTAAGGTGGAGCCTTGAAGCCGTATATAAGACAACACCACCTGGAAACAGCACGACACTCCCAGATGAAAACGCGCTGGTTAAGCTGGTCTACTGAAACCCACTGGGCTAAGACGGCAGAGGTACAGTACCTGTATAATACACGGCTCTACCAAACGTGTTACTGAATGTTTGCTTTATTTGCCACTGACGTTAGAAATCATGCAGAACTAAATGGTTTGATGTGATGCTGCAGACAGTTTAGGCTCATGATAAAATAATGTATTTTGGTTAATAAACAAAAGAAGAATCCAAGTGTTATCTCATTGATAGTGATTGACAATGAGTGTTTTTCCAAAGGCATATAAGTAAAGTTTGGTTATTTTAAATGGCCTTTATCTATGTTTAGTTTTTCCTATCCAATCAGACTAATGAGGAAGAACAAAGCTCTGGTCAACAGCTCGCAAACAAACAAATTTATTCAAATGTTTTCTTAGAAGCCTGGAGAATTCAAAACAAACTGTTGGACAAATGATTTTAAAAAGAAAATGTAAGTGTAGCGTAGTTAATCTACATAACTAGAATATAACGCTGTTTGCTATTCAGCTTCGTTAAGTTCTGAGATAGATCAAACGGATTGGCAAATGAACATATATATATATATATATATATATATATATATATATATATATATATATATATATATATATATATATATATATATATTCTATATATCCACGGATATTTATATAATTGATAGAAGTTCATACACCAACTGGTTTGGTCTATATTTAATTCAAAGATTAATATTTAATTTAAGAGTTTTAAATTAATAGCAAAAGTTTATTTATTAATTCAGAAGATTTAAAGAGATTTTTGCTCGTTCAGTGACCAAATATACACCACTCTGTTTTATTTCAAAGAAGAGTCAGGTTTAAAAAGTTAAGAATTTATTACTAACAATTTAAAGATGACAATTTAAAAGACAATTCATAAATGACAATTTATAAAAGCTTTGATATTAAAACTTGGTATTAAAGCAACCTGTGTCTGGATGAAAACTAAAAATGAAATGTGTGTGTTTGGATGTGTGAATGGAATCTGTAAATAGAAGTACAGCCAGGACAGTTCGACCCAGCTGAGGAAGTGTGACCTTTGGGTCACAAATGAGGCCGTTCAGGTTGCTACATAAGCAAACAGAGTGTGTCAGAGGGATTTAAGAGATGTCGACTGTGTGTGCAGAGTGTTGTAATGTTTAAGCTCTGTAAATATAGAAGACACACATACATACATTCTATATGTGTATATATATATAATGTAGACAGACAGACAGACAGACAGACAGACAGACAGACAGACAGACAGACAGACAGACAGACAGACAGATAGATAGATAGATAGATAGATAGATAGATAGATAGATAGATAGATAGATGATAGATAGATAGATGATAGATAGATAGATAGATAGATAGATAGATAGATAGATAGATAGATAGATAGATAGATAGATAGATAGATAGATAGATAGATAGATAGATAGATAGATAGATAGATAGATGTGTGTACGTTTTTGTGTGTAAACCATAGTCATAGGTATATAAACCATAATATCTATGTCTATGGTAAAAACACAACATTTGGCCCATTAAGACTTCTGAACTGACTTAAAGGTTTTGGATAACTTTGAGAAGGATCACGTTTGTCCGATAGGCTGCTGGTTCACAAAAGCTGGGGTCAGGAGAACTAGGGGTATACCGATATATTGGTCGGCTGATATATTGGGCAGGTATTTGCAGTTCTTTTATACATCGGCCAATATTTGTCCTTAGCAACACTTCCTCGTACAACCCGGTGCAGAATTTAATTGAAATCAATTTTTACAATCACTAGAAATGTTGTGCATTAACTGATGTTTTTACATTTTAGCATTAAGATAAGATGGAAAATGTCTTGATATCCGCCCATAAAAAATCTGCAGTACACATAGGCCATTGGCTGATCATGTCTTCTACATATCGGTATCGGCAATGGAAAAAACAATATTGGTTGACTTTTACTCAGGACCCCACTGTGGCTCAACAAACAGCAGTTTGAGATTTTGAGATGATCTACGGAAATCAAAGTAACTTTAAAATGATTGCCAGCATTACTTTTAGGTCCAGGTGCTACATAGAGAAAAACATTGGATCAAAAGGTTGAAATTTGATTTAACTGCAGACTCTGTGACCAATTGTTATTATAATCTCTCTGCTTTGACATGTTCTAATCTATACTATCACCCACAATTAAAATAAGAGTATGGCAGAATTTGCATCTATGTTTTGTATAACATATGTATATTATCCCTGCCTAACACTCTGTATAAACACACACACACACACACACACACACACACACACACACACACACACACACACCAGGAACAACCACATCTAATTAAATCTACTTCCTATTTTACAATAATGATACTATCTCTGGTTTATGAGGAAACATGAATGTAACAGATGGATGGATTGGGTTTCACTCATTACGTCTACTAAAAACACTACTTGTTTTGGCTTTCTTGCAGAGTTTCCAGCAGCATTGCCTTCACTGATCCGGGCGTTGTTCCCTCAACATAGATGCTGCCAGAGTTCCCGCTGCTTTGGGAGAACTGTCAAACTGTCAAAATGTTGGCCGTCCTGGAGAAATGGGAGGCGGGATCCTGCCACCACTCAAACAATGTAGCCAAGTATTTTTTCCTTTTGCTTTTTAAGTTGCTGCTGGACACGGCTGTCCTCTACACCTGCAGGCCAAAGCGCTTCATTCACTTCTTAAATGTGTGCAGCCTGTCCATCGTCATCGCCGACTTCCTCCTCACAGTTTCCATGGGGGTCGCGTGGATTGTTGGCGGCGAGAGGTCTTTTGTGTCGGCCTGCTTCCTCTTGGCCAATGCCTCGGTGACGTACGGAGCAATCCCACTGCCCATGATCTGCCTGGGTTTGATAGACTATTGCTTAGAGGAAACATGCATGAGCAAACACACAGCATGCTACAAACTGCTCAGGAATGTGATCTTTACACTGCTGGTGTGGATCATTGCTCTTGTTCACTCTTTTAGCTCTTTTCACGAAAAGCCGGTGCTACTGGACTACATTCCTGGGAAAAAAACATTGGTTTGTAAAGTAGAAGAGTCGACAATGATCACCGTTGTCATTTTGGGACTTTTCTTTCTGACGTTTTTTACAACGTTGCCATTCTGCTCGAGAATCCCCATGTGGGTGAAAGAAGCCGATAAGATCTACGAAGCTCGGGAGAAACAAGAGAACACCAAAAGTGACCTGTTCTTGACCTCGGACTGGAAATATGACATGGAAACATTCAAAGGAGAGGAGAAACATCTAGAGAACATTGGATCACTGCCGCCTCTGTGGTTCAGCCTAATGCTGGGCTTTATGCTGTTTTGGATGCCGTACCTCATTGTGATCTTATCCTGTCTGCTGAGCGGCTTTGCGGTACCGGCTCACATCTCGGTCAACCTTCTGTGGCTGGAGTGTACCAACAGCTTCATGGTAGGCCTGCTGTTCTGGGTAAAGAGCAAGACTAAAGGCCCACACAACCATCTGCCAGAAAACGTGTGTTCCTGGCACATTTACTGGCATCTAAGCAAAGGCACAGCACAGCCTCGACTCCCGATCGCCTTGTTTAATCCATCACAAGCAAAGAGAAACGTTGTATTCCACATGTAAGCAAATTTGCCATAGCATTGACAGCCCCTACTGAGCTACGAGTGTGTAGACTTAATGAAAATAAGCCAACTTGTGCAGCTAAGTACAAATATGAGTCATTGTATGGAGAAAAAAACGGAATCGGTAACACTGAAGAAGTTGAATGCTGCAGCTGTAAATGGACTGTGCACGCAGCAAAGAGTTGCAAAGCTCAACTTTTATAAATATGAAATAAAATTTCCCAACAGGGAGTACAGATGGGCAAGCTAACCAAAGATAATGAGTATCTCATGGATAAAATTGATTCACTTGAGAACTATAATAGACGCTGTAATATCTGCATTCTCAATGTGCATGAGGGCTGTGAGGGGAATGATCCGGCCACACTTTGCCAACTGGATACCGGCTGTGCTGGGGCAGATATATTTCCCTGAACCACTGAAGACAGAACGAGCCCATCGGACATCTGCACAAAGACCAACCGCCAATGAGAGACCGAGACCAGTACTGATCTGCCTGCTCAAGTACCAGGATCAGGAGAAGATACTCCGTGTGGCTGCAAAGCTGTCTAAGGAAAATAAAGCTCCCGTGTACGAGAAGAAGCCAATAATGTTCTTTCCAGACCTGAGTGCCAGTGTGTTGAAGCGCCGAAAGGAATATGACCGGGTAAAGGAGCTGAGATCCAGGGACGTCCTGTTTGCCCTACTCTACCCTGCTACCTTGAGGATATCGCTCCCGGACAGATCGAGGAAACTCTACAAAACACTAAAGGGAGCGGCAGAATTTGTGAAGAACCATAATTGGGGGAACTGAATGGATGAGCTGCTAAACAACGGCGGCATTTTGCCTTCATTCCTTTTTTGGACATCTTATGAGCTGTAAGTTACTGTTGATCAATGATGTAGTTCAATAGCGGGACTAGATATTTTTGACTAGATATGACTAGATATAACCGTGATCATCAATATTTGAGTTCAAAATGTATGTGTTTCACATAATAAATAACACTGCAACTGAGAAACCTCTGGAAGATGAGAAATCTTAGATTTGAGCGAGACTTGTTGTTCACAAGTAGAAGACCAACCCAGGTGGAGGGAGTTGTGCCACGTGTTCAGGGTATGGCACGGGTGTGTGTGTGTGTGTGTGTGTGGGGGGGGGGGGGTTCAAGTTTTTTTTTTTTTGGAAATTATTTTTGAACATGCATTTTTACCATTATACTATTAAAGATCAGGTTAAATCTGTACAAAAATTACAACTGTAGTGGGAAGCGTATTGAAATTTGTTAGTTTTAATGTTAATAGGCTGAACGGACCAATTAAAAGAAAAAGAGTCTTAACATATCTTAAAAAGTTACAAGTAGATATTGCTTTTTTTTTTTTTTTTTTTTACAAAAAACTCATCTCACTCTTCAAGAACACAAAAAATTGACATGAGAATGGTTAGGCCAGGTGGTATCATCATTTAATTCAAGAGCTAGAGGGGTGGCCATTTTGATTAATAAAAAGACACCTTTAGAAATACTAGATACTAATATTGATCCCTCAGGACGTTGTTTTTGTTAATTGTAGAATATTTTCAGAACATTGGTCACCCCTAAATTTGTATGTACCAAACTATGACGATGAGCTATTTATGCAAGATATATTCCTGAAGGTTGCAGGGGGACATAATAATATTTTAGTAGGTGGTGGTGATGTAAATTTTTGTTTAGATCCTGTTCTGGATAAGTCGACTAAAACCATCTCCAGATCAAAGGTGTCTAAAGTTACTCAAAATTACATGACAGACTTAAATTTAATAGATATTTGGAGACGGATACATCCACAAACCTGAGATTATTCATTTTATTTAGGCCTGTTTAAGTCCCACACTAGGATAGACTTCATTTTATCATCTGCCCATTTATTCCATAGAGTAAAAGATGCTGAATATTTATCTAGAACTTTATCTGATCATTCACCATTAACTTTGTTCATTTTATTTCCTGATAAGCCCAATATGCTCTATAGATGGTGCCTCAACCCTACTCTTCTTCAAAGAACTGATTTTTGCTTATTCATAAGGGAACAACAGATTAAACTGTTTTGTGATACAAACTGCACCTCTTCACCGGACAGCTTTATTCTATGGGAAACATTAAAGGCCTACCTTAGAGGACAGATAATCTCTACCAAAGGTTTAAAAAAACAATATACAAAAGACATTGACCAGCTGGAAAAGGAAATTCTAGTTCTCGAGAAAGAACACCAGGGGAATGGCTCCCCGAACACATATCAATCGTTAGTTCAGAAAAAGGTACGATATTATACACTAAACACATATAAAATTAAAAAAAAATTGTTTAAGAACTAAACAGAAATATTATGAACTAGGGGAGAAAGCTAACAAAATTGTATCCTGGCAACTGAAAGCAGAAGAAAGCATGAGGACAATTAATGCTATCCAAACTGAAACAGGCTCCGTCTCTTATAACCCAATAGAAATTAATTCCACAATTAAACATTTCTACACAAAACTATGAGTCGGAGCTACCAAATGATTTGACCCACATTCACAACTTCCTGTCTAAAATTGAATTAGCAAAAATTAATGAGGAGGAGCAAAGGAATCTTGACCTCCCTTTCATGCAGGTAGAGGTTGTAAAAGCTTTAAACTCTTTTCAATCCAATAAATCCCCAGGGGATGATGGCTTTCCACCGGAATTTTATAAAGAATTCAAAAATCTGCTAACTCTACTGATTATGGATGTAATGCAGCTCTCGTCTAAGATGCATAAACTCCCAGGATCCTTCTCAACCGCAATAATTACGGTTATATTAAAAAAAGGTAAAGATCCATTAAAATGTACGTCTTACAGGCCTATTTCATTATTAAATGTGGAATATAAAATCATCTCCAAAGTGTTAGCAAATAGAATAGGCCGAATATTACCCAAAATAATCAATCCAGATCAGAGCGGCTTTATTCAAAAGCGCCTCTCAGCTGATAATTTGAGCAGATTTCTGAACATAATTCATTTAGCAAAATCACAACCTGGCCACACGGTGGCAGTGGCACTAGATGCCGAAAAAGCCTTTGATAGACTGGAATGGCCCTATCTATTTAAAGTGTTGGCTAAATTTGGCTTTGGACAGACATTTATTAACTGGGTGAAAACCCTGTATTATAAACCCAAAGCAAGCATTGCCACTAACGGGACTGTTTCGGCTCCGTTCTCCCAGGGTCGATACAGTAGACAGGGCTGCCCACTGTCACCAAGCCTATTTGCTCTAGCTATCGAACCTCTGGCAGAGACAATTAGAATGGACCCTGATATTAAAGGCTTTAAGATTGGTCAGTTAACTCATAAAATCAATCTGTTTGCGGACGATATCCTTTTATATTTAACGGACCCCTCTCAATCTCTCGGACGTTTGCAGGAATTACTAAACGCCTATGGAACTATTTCGGGATACAAGGTAAATTTTGAAATAAAAGAAATACCTCCGTTATCAACATTTGATTTTTCGGTGTACCAAAGGATATCTGCATTCAAATGGGTTTCGACTGGAATAAAATATCTGGGGCATAGTGGTTGATAATACGTTTAAGAATCTTTATAAGCTGAATTATTGTCCACTATTGAAAAAAAATGAGGAAGATCTAAATAAATGGATCAACCTTCCTATCACTTTGATCGGGAGGATAAACTGTATAAAGATGAATATATTACCAAGGTTACAATATCTTTTTCAATCGTTACCAATTCTGTTACCTCACACATTTTTTAAGACTGAACAAAGTGTAAGACAGTTCATGCAGAACAACAAAATGCCTAGGATATCCTTAGAGAAATTAACATGGGATTATAAATCGGGGGGCTTCAATTACCCAATTTTAAAAACTATTATTTTGCAGCCCAAATCTGATTTTGCTTGTCCTTGTTTGGAGGTGACATGACACCATCCTGGGTTCATCTTGCATTTAACTCTCTAGGAGACAGCTTATATGGAGAATTTCTTTACAAAAACAACTATAAAACATTGTCAAAGAAGACCGATAGCCCGATTTTATTACATTTGACTAAAGTTTGGTATGATGCTCACAAAAATGTCGGGAAGGCGATAGGACTTTTACCATGGACACAATTGAAACAAAGCAAACTGATTCCTCTAACGATGGACAACAAGCTTCTGGAAACCTGGAACAACAACGGAATCCACAAACTGGAGGACTGTTATGAAGAGGAGGAGACACTCATGACCTTTGAACGATTGAGAAGGAAATATGGACTGCCCAACAATACTTTCTTTTGCTATCTCCGATTGAGATCCTTTCTGAGAAGTACTCTGGGTAATAGCATGGCTTTACCTAAATTAACTGGAATTGAAAAATTGATTTATGATAATGGATCGCACAAGTTCATCTCTAAAGTGTATTTTTTGTTAATATCTGAATGCCCTAAACCGAATTTGTACTGGTCCAGGGAAAGGTGGGAATCAGACTTAAATATAAATATAGAAGATGACCAAACATGGTCGGAGTTATGTCAGAACAGTGTATCGACCACCATAAATGCATGATACAGGCTTGTTCATTATAATTTCCTCCATCAGCTATATTTGACCCCAGTAAAGGTTCATAAGGGTAAATATCTGATGTTTGTTTCCGATGTGCCATAGAAGTGGGCTCCTTCTTACACAGTACTTGGTCATGCGTGAAAGTGAGAGGCTTCTGGATAGACATCTGTGATGTTTTGACTAAGATAGTTCATGTTGTAATCCCAAACAATCCAGAACTCTATCTACTGGGGGACCTTAGGAAAATTGTGTTAGTTTTAAAATGAAAAACCTGAAAATAATGTATTCTGAAAAAATAATAATAAAAAATATGAAATAAAATTTCTACATGTAAATAAGCTTGTATTTACAGAAGGACAACTTGCAGTTTTATATGCTGTTATATGGACAGAATCATGCGCACCCTCTTTATAATTTTTGGCTTGGACTTTGAAGCAGGTTCATTGTTTAATTGTTTTCAATAGAAAAAAATAATGATCAGTAATGTTTCCGTTTCTTCTTTGTGGACTTTTTTGCTTCCTGATCTTGTTTTACTCTTGTAGCTTTTAAAGATCCAACTAGGGCTGCAGCTATCGAATATTTTTGTAATCGAGTACTCTATCGAATCTTTTTTTCGATTAATCGAGTACTCTAATAAATTACCCTTTTGTGTTTGTAAACCATTATATCATATATTGATGAGCCAAGATGGCGTCGAGTATGGCTGCCTCGTCGCGAGTTCCACCAAGTTCCAACATTACACACTCCATACTGTACATTAATGCCACTGTTTTGCACATACCAACCTCTGTACATTTTATATCTCTTATCTTATTGTTTACTTTATTCATTTGTATACTTAAATTAGCCATTTTTATATTTTACTTGTTTTTACATTACTGTATTTTTGCACAACTCAGTTGCTGTGAAGCTCGCACACAAGAATTTCACTCGCATGTACTGTACCAGTGTACCTGCACATGTGACGTGACAATAAAAGTGATTTGATATCAAATAGCATGTTATAATTATGAAAGACCTCTTAAAATGAGCAAGCAATTGCCAGTTATTCTTCAAGTTTTATTCAAAATTAGTTTGCATAACTTCAGCACTTAAACTTTACTTCACAGTAAACAAATGCCTGTGCAAAAAATAAGTAAACAACCTGAGCTGATTTTCCCCTCGTGTGAGAATCTGCTAGCCTGCAAGCCAGACAAAAACTAGGAGGATAACGCTGCGAGCGGCTGCGGCCCAAACAGAACCAGAACCGCTCACGGCGCAAACAGCTCGCCGGCTGTTTCCCTATTAACACACGTCCGTTTTTATTTCTACACTTTTTTTTCTCACACTAACAAGGATTGCCAAAAGCATGTTTGCTGTGGTTTTGTCAAATTATACTGATCACAAAACATTTATTTACTTTCTTTCGTTTTCCTCCGCCACTCATAAATACCCGTGTCCTCCTGCAGAAACCCCGAGGGACAACAGACATCAATAACACAATAGAAAGTCCGACATATTGTGTAAAAAGTGCTATTTTTAGCACATTTTAAGTCCGACGTGTTGCTACCAGATGTACGGTGTGAGCTGAAACTGAGTGCTACAA
Organism: Nothobranchius furzeri; assembly: GCF_043380555.1. Taxonomy (NCBI): domain Eukaryota; kingdom Metazoa; phylum Chordata; class Actinopteri; order Cyprinodontiformes; family Nothobranchiidae; genus Nothobranchius; species Nothobranchius furzeri. Next base: position 32,542,816 of record NC_091755.1, read on the forward strand.
ACGAAAAAGTCGCAGTGTCTGCAGAATATATAGAAAAACAGGCTAAAAAGCATTATCTTGTAGAGGCTCCGAGTCCGCTTGCAGAAGTGACATTTACAGGTGCTGCAGCACGGAGGATGTGGTGTTGTGGTAGGTTAAATCCATTTTACAGTATTTATACTGGACTACGTTTTCCGTCTTACGACGTGAAAGATGGTCCCACAACTTTGACTTTTTCTGTCTTTTTCGCACTCCACCGGGGTCCACGTTGTTAAGAGAAAGTTAAGTTACATTCGCTACTCGCGTGTGCATTCAGTGCAGTGGGCATGTGCGTCACTTATTTCGGTCCGGGTGAAACATGACCCCGGGCGATTGCAAAGCCATGAATTAATTAAATATGAATTAAACGAATCCTCGAGGCAGAGAATTTGACTCGAGGATTTTTTGTACTCGAATTATTCGAGGTACCCGAGGAATCGTTTCAGCTCTAGATCCAACCTTGTATTTTCAACTCAGTGTTGACTAACTCAAAAAGGTTCAGTCCTAACACCTGACAGTGACCGTAAAGATACATCTGATTGCCTTACACAGACATCATTACAATGACTGCTTAGTAACATTTGCATTAAACATTTTTTGAGTCAGCAAATGACTCTGGGAAAAAGGCTAAATGCAACAACTTTTTGTGTGTCCCTCATGTAACTTTTTTAAAAAGACAAAGGTTAGATGAAAACAATCACATTAGCGAACCACTAAATCATTTAACTAGAAGTCAAACCAGCCTCTATTACTGGTGTTAAATAATAAATAACTTTGAGACCGTCAAAACTCCAGGGAGAGAAAAAAAGCTGTTTAAAGAGTCCCAGAAAAAAAGATGCTTTTACAACTGGAAGCTATTGTTTGTGGCTTAGGAGCCCTATGTATGTGCCTATGTATGTTTGTCTGATCTCAGGATTGTGTGTACTGAAACTCTAATTTCCCTAATAAAGTATCTTTGTTCCATGTCTGCAGCTCATCGTTCCTCCAGAGAATGGGTCAATTGCCGAGAACAAATATCACACACCAGTGTGATAACTAGTGGGACGTTGACTTTAATCTACTTCCGGACCATGGGTCCCCGGAAATGAGAAAAAATGAGTGAAGCACCGATGTGACAGACGCTGTCACCTTTTGGCCACAAGAGGCCCTCGTCGGTACTCTGCCTGCACAGCTGCGGGCTGTCAGGCTGATTATGTCTCACTGTTAAAAGGGGACTCTGCCTGTCATTCAAGGAGAGACATTAGTTGGGTGTTGGCACGGAGGTGTTAACTCTCCTCTCTTTCTCTCCTCGATTAAGACGTTAAAGTCTCCGTTCGCTACCTTAGTGGTTCTCGTTAGTTACCTGAGTGGTATTTTCTTATTTTGATTTTATAATAATAGTAGTTTGTGTGTCCTCATTCCAGGAGAGACCTTGCTCACCCTTTTGGTGCAGCTTTTCTGTTATTCCGCGTACCTTGATTCCGGCCCTTTTGCGCCGCGCTTTTTGTTTATTAGAAATCGTTTTATGTTAATTCCTTTTGTTATTGATGCCCGGTGTTTGGATGACCTTTTTGTTTCCTTTTACAGCCCAGAGTGCTGTTTGTTTTAATAAATTTCCTTCAGAGAGTTTTAATTTGGTTTGTTTCCTTCCGGTACAAAATCTTCTTTACTCCCTTAATCACCATCGTGCTCCTAGCGAGCCAAGGGACGTAAAAACCGATATGACATTTTAGGGCCGATACTGATAATATCATTGTTATGTCCGATAACCGATATTTGTCGATACCGATATGCTGACATTAATGCTTCTAAAATCAGCATTTTGTATAGAAGGAAACATATTAAAGCTGAATTTACATTATTACGTACACACACCACAAACATTTACTCGTCTGAGATGTTACAATTAGTGTCACGTGACTAAACAAATACACATCACCCCCCCTCACCCTCTGAAACATAAACAAATGGAAACAAGATGGAAAAAATATTGGTTGTTTTTTATCAACCCGGTTTTAATTATCGGACCGATACCGATATGTTAAAAAATGACTAACATCAGCTGATACCGATATTGATGCCAATATGCATGTGTAGAAAAATATATGCAAGCCAACGGTGCTATAAAAGCTATTTTCTAATCCCGTTTGATATCTACCATGGGTTTCACAAATGATGTCCGTAAATTTCAAATACACATTTTGATGCCAAAAAAGCGCTTATTTTCAAACAGCGGCAAAAGCTGTTTCAGGTTTTGTGTGGAAAAATACATATAGGACTACAAACGTTCGTCCCACTAAATTGATATAATTGACCCAGACAGAGAAGAGGGGGAGATCAGTTTAGCAAAGAATCCTTCTTCCAGGACCAAAGAAGGAGCATTAAACGAAACGTGAAAACCACCATAAATCTGGCTATCTGATAAGTAGCAGCTACGCTGGGGAGAAAAGATTTTGTCGGGACGTCATATATGCGACTTCTGATTTGTAGTCATTTTATTTACGAATTTTTACAAGCAAACAAAGCTGAAATTACATGACATAATTGTGATTCAGGGCGTAAGGCAAAGCGGGTTATTTTTTCTTTGCTCCAGGGACCCATGAGCTGACTGGAAGGGGAGGAGACTTGGGTTCTTATTATCAAGTTTTACATCCTGCTGTTCCAGCGGGTCGCACTGGCTCATGAGCTCCTGTGGTTTCACAGACTTTGTTTAGATCATCCACTCAACGTCATTAGTTTCGCAGCAAAAGAATTATTCAAACTACGTCCACACGAATGAACTGTTCGGTCCTTTATTGTCAACGACGTAATTAACAGTGTCCATCTCTTTTTTTCCATTTGGGGCTCTCATTTTTCTACTTTTACCTGAAGCAGGAGGCTACAGATACACAAACATGAGCGGTTAGCAGCACATCCGCCTGGCTGCTACTGAGCTGTGGGTCTCTACTCTTCATACCGAAGTTCTATCTTCCCACTCTCACATGTCCATCGAGGAAAAGTTGTTTTGAAATATTTATTGCCATCGTTTCATTGCCCAGCCCTACCTTCAGTCCTTCTGGACAAATCCTTATAGCAGAAATCCACTATGATTAACAATGAATAATGAGAAGTGTTCTAACAGATTGAAGGTGAAACATCTACATATGTTTGAGATTCTGCTGCAAGTTAAATTTTGTTTGGCCAAGTAGGGTGGAGTCACCTGGTCTGAACGAGGCTGAAGGTAAGGCTGCTACAGAACATATAACAAATTGTTTCTAATTATGGCTTTCTGCTCTGGGTTCAGATCAGTTACAGCCATTTGTGTAAGTTTCCCAGTGACAAGCAGCTACATGTTGTAGCTTTAGAAGTGAAACATCCTCTTCAAATTAAACTAAATCAGATGCCGTTTCCTGATTAGGTTTGTACTGAAGAGCATTTGATGACTTCAGCTGCAGTGAAGCAAAGAGAGGGGAAATGTCCACATGAAGTCATTGTAATAAAAAACTTTACCGATTCCATAATCATATCCTGCAACACGACTTCAACAGAGTTAAAGCTACATTTCAAACCCAATCATATTCAGAACCATTTTTTCCCTGTATGTTTACAGGGGAGCTGGTGTCCATCTCCAGCAGTCACCGAGCGAAAGGCAGGGGTTCTCACTCCATGCAGAAATACACAACCAGTCTCACACAGAAGCAAGTTATGGGCCATTCCCATCTGTACCGGGTCGGCCCGGGCCGGGTAGGGTAGGTTGTTTACATATCTGGGTGGCCTGGTATTTTTCCGGGCCAACCAAGGCTCATTCTCAGCCCTCTTCTCGAGGGGGTTTGCTTCAGGCCGACCAGGGCCAACACACCCACTGCTGACAGCAAATTCACACCTTCCATTAGAGCAAGCCTCTGATTGGTGGGTAGAATCAGCCCACATGGGCTTAAGGCAAGGATGTGTGGAATCAACCGGGCCAGGCTGGGGCCGACCGGGGCTACCCGGCCCGGGCCGACCTGGTACAAATGGGAATGGCCCACTAGAGCCCCCAATGAACCGAACATGCATGGTTTTGGTCCATCAAAGGAAACAGGAGTGCCCAGGAAAAGCCGACGCAGAAATAGCGAGAACATGCTCTACACATAAAGGCCACAGCTGGAATTCAAACCAGCAGCCTTCTTTCTGAAAGTCAACAGGACAACCTACTGCATCGCCGCCCTAATGCTACGTTTAACAGAGAAAAAATAGTGAAAACATGTCTTTGCCCTGAAATTCTGCAAAATTTTGCACACATTTTTAACGGTTTTGTGATTTTTCATTATTGAAAATAACTCACATTAGTTTGAAATTATTAATACGATTATTTCAAACTTTGCTTTATAATCAGTGGTCAGGGGTACTTTGTAAGTATATGAGAAGTATCCATTTGCATGCAGTGTCTGCTATGTTGAATGAACATGTTCAGCATCGACACAGATCTGCTGTTTTGTTAATGTCCTGGTGCATGCTTTAAAAAGCAGGTGAGCCAACCAAGTTCTTACTGGTGGCACTTGCACACGCAGAGCCACTTTCTCAAACCTATAAAATCTTCTTGGTGTTGATTGTCGAATGTTGAAATGGAAGATAAAAAGAACCTCAATCTCGTTTTTATTCAAGTTAAACGTTTTCTCTGCGCCTTTCAAAGCACATAAATATCCACTACTTAAACAAAACGTTAAACGTAGCACTGATTTACTATTATAAGAAACAAATAAACTAAACATAATACCTAAAATTCTGCTTACTCTCCCATAAACTTAATCAAAAGGCGACTTTGCGTTGAGATGAGTAACTGAGCGCGGTGACGTTGACAGCACGTTTTCGGTAAAATAAAAAGAACTTTTGGGTTCCACTGACCTGCCCTCCGATGGTAATGTCAAAGAACACGATGGGGTTGTTTGGGTTTGTCGCTTGAACAGACATCGATATGTTTTGACCGCTTTTGCACAGATTTCAAATTACAAATCGGCAAAAAAAATTACATACTAGCCATTTGAAAATAGAGAGCATGCGCAGAAGAAACTTATGGTGGCTCGCGAGAGACAAGGTACGAATTGCAACTAGGGACAAAAACCTAGACATGCATTGTATATATTTCTTCTTTAGACCCTGGCTAATGTTGGTGTAAATCTTTTGTTTCCCATAGCTATGTTATTACTAGGATTTCACATAACTTAAATCCAACCTTTTCCTGATGTTTAGCAGTTCAAAAATGCAAATTTAAAATGTTTCAAATTTTATTTAAAGGTCAGCTGGAAATAAATAACTAAATATTAAAATACAGTCTCAGTGAATAGTAAAAACAGAATTAAGTTGAGCAAAATAAAATGCAATGTACGTCTTGACTCCACTGTCCTCTTTAGAAGAAGAGAGCACAGGAGAACCCAGGAGAACACGAATGAACACTCTAGAATGATTTTACCAGAGCGCCACCTTGTGCTGCATATTTTTTCACTAAATAAAAATAGTCAAATATTGAAAACACGACTTGGGAAATTCGCAAGAAATAGAAATAGGTCAATTTTGGATGTGTTGGACAAGTAAAAAAACCCAGTATTTTCCAACATAAAAACACTTGAAATATCTTATTATACACTGAAAGATGAGTAATGTATAGTTCCTAGTGGCTAAATTATGCTCAGAAAATTATAATTTTCTCCAACTCATTATAATAGAGATTTACTAATATAAATGCTTCAAACATGTTTTGTATGATGTATGGCAAAACTTCAAGTTCAGTATTTGAATCTAGATCTATAAATGTATAAATTACTTATCTTTACTTCATAGACTTGAAAACTATTTATTTTTGCAGGGCAGGGTATGCCATCAGAGTAATATTTTAAATAGATTTTCAAAATAACATCTCCGACTTGTTCTTTTGATTAATTATTTCATATTTCTTTTCATGGTTCGTTTTCAAAATGTCAAAAAATGTTAACAGGTTAATATAAAGATTTGTGTGCGCGCGCGTGCTCGTGTATTTTTTATTTATTTTTCAAAACAAATCCATGACTAGATGGCAAAAAGTCGTAATTTACGAGGTACAATGAATGTGGCACAGAACCTTGTGTACCGTCTGTAGGAGGAGTCGTGTGTGCTTCACTATCCGAAAAAGCCACACAAAAGTAGACCAACACGGAGGAAAGACAGCTGTTCTAATACTCGTATGGGACAAAGCAGGTAACAGTACAACTGGTGTTATAAAATGAATTATGTTATTTACCCGAATTGCCGAAACATCTGTTAGGATTTACCCTTTTCCGTGTTTATTTCGCCAAGACTCTGGTCTGCTCCTTTTTGTTTTCCCGGTACACATAATTCATGAGCTATAAAGAAGTTGTGTGTTTCCAGATAGATTAAATCCATGATTTCTTCTCATATACACACACATTTAATCTGTTTATTTACATAAAACACTTTTCTTGTTGCTTTTCGTCGAAGCATTTCTGTGAAATTGTTGATGTTTGTTCGAGCCTCCCCCTTCACCGGTGGGGAGGTGTTGGTGACTAAATGATGCAGACCCCATGTGTAAGATGCGTTTACGGTCTTTCCGAAGTCCGCAGACTGGAAGAATGGCTTCACCTGTCCGGGTGATCGTGGTGGGAGCTGGATCTCGAGGGGAGAATTACTCCAACTATGCATCCATTCATCCTAAACGTATGAAGGTGAGGACAATGTCGGATATTTGACAGCTCACTGAGCGTTAACCCGAGCTGTTTTATAAACATCTGACACAGAGAGCTCCATCTTATTTTTTGCAGGTGGTTGCTGTGGCGGATCCGAGAACGTTTGCCTGCACCAAACTACAAAAACAACACAACATTGAAGATAAAAACATATTTAAAGGTAAAAAAAAATTTTAAATCAGCATGTGAATAAAAATGTTATAATACAATGTGAAATATATTTGTTTTCTTGACAGACTGGCAGAGTATTGCAGAAAGAGAAAAGTTTGCAGATGCTGTATTAATTTGCACTCCAGACCGCCTTCATAAAGTACATACATTGAATCTATTTCTATATTTGATGTTAATGTTTGACTTGAGAGTACACTTCATTTTTTATTCAAACTATTTGGATTTAATTTAATTCTTTGGGGCTGAAGGTTTCTGTAAAATAGTTTCTGTTCCTCCAGGATCCAGCAGTGGCCTTTGCAAAAATGGGCTACCACATTCTTTTGGAGAAACCGATGGCGGTGAGTGTTTGACTGCATCTACAAAATTATTCTACTTAAAGTTTTGAATTTAGTTTTTGCCTCAATTCATATTATTTTTCAATCATCCTTTACCCACCCCCCCCCCCACCCCCCCACCCCCCTCCCCTGAATAATAATGTGCCTGCATGACCTTAGACTACAGCTGAGGACTGCGTAGCGATAGTGGAGGCTTGCACTCAGAATGGTGTCATGCTGTCAGTGGGTCATGTTCTGCGGTATGATCCACTAATCCACAAGATTAAGGTAAACTTTTAGATTTTTTTTTTTTACAAGAAAACAACTTTGAGTCATAAAGCAGCAACTTCAGAATTGAATTTACTACAAACACCAGTGATTGTTTCTGTAGGAGCTCATCGATGCTGGAGTGGTGGGTGATGTGATCCATATACAGCACCTTGAGCCAGTAAGAATACTGTTTCTGTATTTGGTGTAAATATCATTTGACTTTATTCTCAGCACACTCAAATTTGCAACAATTTAACACGCTGATTGAAAAATTGATCACTATGGTTTGTTAAACCCATGCACGGATCATAGACACAGGACAAATGTGAACCTTTTCTGACCAAAACATGACTGTAAGTTTGCTTTATAGAAGAAAAAGATGAGAGGAGCGTCTTACTTTTGCATCCAGGCCTTTTGGTACTGGCCAAAATGAGCTCTGTACCAGTGAGTCCAGGCTGGAGGAAGAGAGAGTGCAAAAACAAACAGGAAACAGCAAAAGACCTGTGGTCGGCAAACTCGAAACACTCAGTATTTCTTCCACAAAGCAGAAACTCCTAAATGCACATTCCAGAATGGTCATAAAATTAACATTGAATATATCTGTTTATCATAAACCTCCTATTTTAATGATAAAACAAAAACCAGCAAAAAGGTACCAGGAATTTTGAGCAATTTCAAAGTGTGTTTGTATGAAAATTATAAATATTTGTTTTACCCATTTCGAACAGCCTTTAACCCTTTGATGCATAATGGTCACTACAGTGGACAGGTATTCAAAATTGTTATTCATTTATTTTTGCTATTAAGCACAGCTGTTGAAGACTTTATTGCATTTGAGCCTCTCCATTTGGACTTCAGTAAGCCAAGCCAACATATTTCATGTTCAGAATGCACGCCGTCCACTGAGGTGCACATGTAATACATTATTTGTAAATTAACAAAACATTAGATATTTGTTGAAATTTGTTTCATTTGCACCTAAAATGAATGAAAAAAATTGTTTAAAAAATCATGGTTGAAGATTTCATAATTCATGCATCAAAGGGTTAAGCTTACATAGCTTTACGACTGATGAGCTAATGTCTATTCCAAGTGTTTTGTTACAGTAGCTTCACATTTAGGACATTTAATTACAATTCATGCAATGCTTATTTATAAACCTCTGCACCACCAGTAGTTCTGTGTTTTCTAGTCGTTTACACATGGAAATATCAACGGCAACAGCCAAATTTACGTATTCGATTACATCTAGAAGTCAAGTAGGCAGATTTTTATTCTTCTGCCTAACTAACTAAACTTAAAAAAATACTTATTCCAGGTGGGGTTTTATCACTTTGCACATTCGTTTGTTCGAGGGAATTGGAGGAACGAAGCAGAGAGCTCTTTTTCCCTTTTAGCAAAATCGTGCCATGACATCGACCTAATACATCACTGGGCTGGAGCACGCAGGTAAACGGCACACAAACACCAACGATCAACCAGGTGTGTCCCTCATAAGGAATACGATGCAACTAGAGTGTTTTGAATACTTTTGAATGCTGGAAGCCCGATGACACTAGCAGAGTGTACACCGCTCTTACCTCAGAGCTGCTGAATCACAGATTTACAGGGATGTTTTCTTCATTCCCTGAAAATCAATCATTAACTTTTGTACTTGGCAGGTGTGTCAAAGTGTCATCATTTGGATCTGTCAGCCACTTTCAAAAAGAAAAGAAGGTGTGGAGTCTTCTCTGAGTGAAACTCGGCTGAGAGTTGCTCTGTGAAACATATTGATGGTAGTTTTGCTTTCAGCCAACAGGTGCTGGAGATCGTTGCTTTGATTGCTCGGTAGAGACCCGTTGCCCATACTCCGCACGTAAAATCTACCTGGACAGAGTGAAACGGGTATTTTCAAGGATATTTGATTGTAATTAGCTAAAGAAACAACTCATTTCTGATATTTAAATGCAGACGTGTGTGTGCTAGGGTCACACTGGCTGGCCGGTGTCCGTCATATGCCCAAACTCAGTCCCTGACATCGAATCCGTAACTGAGGCCCTGAGGTCTGGACCGTATGGTCGCTGTGTTTACGAGTGTGACAACGACGTCTGCAGTAACCAGGTCAGAAAACCTTTAACCACTAGGTAAAACCTCTGGCTTGAGTTTATTAAGTCTAAATGTGTACCACCCTCATTCTCAGGAAGCCTTTTTTCTTGTTTATCTCATTTTTCTTTCAGGTTGTCAACATGGAGTTTGAAGGAGGATTGACAGCAGCCTTCTCTATGGTGGCTTTCACTGAAGAGATCTGCAAACGAAAAACGACCATTTATGGCAGCATGGTAGGACTCCATTTTTAAAGGTGTGGAACCCTGAAAAACAAAATGATTGTTTCTGATCATAATCAGTCACTCTGAGGTTTTCATGCAGGCTGAACATGAAAATAGTCTCCTACACCTATCTCTTGCTTTAGCTCCTGACTGAAAATAGATGATGTAAAGCTAGGATTTGAAAAGCCTGACAGATCTACGTCACACTGTCACTTAACATTCATGGACAAGGGAAGGCTGTTTGTTGTTTTAGCATCCAGGAAACAGCAGAGAACATCTCAACTAGCAGAACTTAACCATTAGCATTAGCAACTCCACCACACATCAGAACTCGTTCAACCTTGTGTTATTGGTGGTGATAAAACATCAACGTTTCAAAGCAAACAGTCATCGGTAGAGTCGCATCGCTGTTATCCAATTCGAGACAATATGTCCAAATATCAGGAAATAAGACTCCAAATCCTGCTGTCTGAAGCTAATTTCTCCTTCAGCTGAATTCTCTGTGCTGGTTCAAGCACTTCTGGGCTTTTTTTCCCCAGAGTACGACTTATAAGGCCGTAATTCCTACTAGAGACCACTGCAAACATATTGATTAAATGAGTGTTCAACACCTTTTAAAGATACCCATAAAATTAGCTAGTTCAAATAGTTATTTTTAACAAACGTTGTCTTCACAGGGGGAGTTGTCCTGTAACGGCCATGAGATTACCGTGTTTGACTTTCTGACCCAAAGATCCACAAAGCACACGGCAAGCAGCGACGCTCCCACACACTTTGGTCTGAGTGGGCACGGTGGGGCAGACTACCACCTCATAAACGCCTTCATCTCTGCTGTGGCTGTAAGTCCTTAGAAAATTAACATGAACACAATTAACAGTTGGGCTCACTAAAAATGTTATTGTGTTTGAGCGTTTTAGCTTTTTCCTTTTTGCTCTTTCATGTGCAGAACAACAATCCGTCCATGATTAGATCAGGTCCAGAAGAGACACTGGCCAGCCATCTGCTCGTGTTTGAAGCTGAACGATCTCGACTGGAGAGCAGGGTGGTGTACTGTGGGGACGATGCTCAGAGCTAAACTACAAGACAACCTGTGTGTTTGTTAGAGCTACTGAAAAATATACAAATAAATAGCTAAAAGATCTTCAGTGAAATGAAAAGGGGCCAAATGTTGTTGGGAATGTAATATTTGGATTATTGTCTGTACTGAGAGGTGGAATACCTGGTCCTGGAGCCACCATCAGAGTCGTTGTCGTGTTTCTCTGTATTGTGTTTCGTAGCTCCTGGTGGCTCAACAGAGCAGCAACATCTGGAATAAGAATTTTACAGTGAAATACTTCTCAGAATAGTCTAATATCTCAATCATGTTGGAAAGAAGGTTCATTTAGTCTTTATTTACAATCCGTCCCGTCTCCATACTTCCTGGTTCATGAGCCAACCATAGGCTATGTGAGCCTGCAACGTTGCCAAGTCTGCACTTGCAAATTCTGCTGCACCAGCATTTGTAATTCGATACTGGCCATCGCAGTGTTGTCGACAGAATGGAAGCCAGTAAAGATGCAAAAGATATAAGCAAAAGAAAGTTAAACTATATTTATATTTATGTTTTACTCTAATATAGAATAAAGCAGTCTAGAGACTAACGTTCAGCTAACAATTCTAGTGATGAATTAAAAGCAAAAGATCGGTTCTAAAAATATCTCGAGCTACTTTTTTCAGTTACCAACAACTCGATATTACAGTAAAATGTATTATTCTACCTATTAGTGATGCACCGATATGAAATTTTAGGGCAGATACCGATATTAATATCACTGTTATGGCCGATGACCGATATTTGCCGATACCGATATGCTGACATTAATACTTCTAAAATCAGCAATTTTGTATAAATGAAAATTATTAAAGCTGAATTTATATTATGTACACACACCACACACATGTACGCTTCTGAGATTATTACAATCACTGTCGCATGACTAAATAAATACACATCACCCTCTGAAACAGGCAAACAAATGGAGACAAGATGGAAAAAATATTGGTTGTTAATATCGGCCCGGTTTTGTTTATTGGACCAATACCGATATGTTAAAAATGACTAACATTGGCCGATATTGATGCCAATAAATTGTGCATCCCGACTACCTATCAACTTACTGTGTACGGCTTTTCTTCTTTTGTCATCTAGAATCTTCTGGCGCTGATCCCTAACTGGCAACAGCTGCTCAGAGCAGACATGTTTGTTTTGATACATGGACTGCAGTACCCAAATTTGACCACAGGGTGCCATTTATATGCACCTTTTTAAATTATTTCTAAATTTTCAAAGCAGTTCATGCAAATATTATTTTATAACATTCAAAATCCCATGAATGTAAAATTTCTTGGTTATTCTGGTAGATTTATTTTTGAAATCTCTGCCAGAAACTATTTTCCTCCACCTGTTTTTCCAACTCATTTCTGCAGCAAATAACCAAACAGCTCCATGTGAGTAATCATATGATATGAAATTTGGTGGGTTTTTAAAGTGTACAAACTAGTATTTACATCAACGTCTATATTCTAATTAAAAATTTCAAAGTAACATGATTGAAATGACGTAATCTCTGTTGCTTTACCAACTGGTTTGAGGCTATTGTTGGAGTGAAAACTCAATAACTTCTTTCTCAGTAATTCTCAGGTAATGTGTAACATTTTCATACTGAATTTTTCCAAGTTATCCTAATTTAGAACAGTTGAAGCAAATTCAAAGTAATGATTTGAGACCTAAATGAGGAGAAAGTTTAAAGTTGGTATTTGTTTTTTAAAGAGGGGAGGTTTTTTTAATCAAGTGTGTTGAAGCAGAAATGAGGTCTAAAACACGGACCAGGACTGGATGCTACTGCTCTTAAAGGTGCAGTATGTAAAAGTATAACGTGAATTTTACAGTGAGAAAATGCCAAAAGAGTCTAGTGTTTCAGTCATTTTGGAAGGAAGGTTATACTGAAACATGTTTCATATCCAGCTGGCTGCTGGGATTGTCAGTTTTTCTCCTTTCAAAACAAAGGCAGGAGGGGCGTAACTTCTGTTTACCATCAGCGAGTGTGGGGTGGCCGTGTCTCCTGCGAGCTACTACTGCAGCGCCGACAATTGTAATTTGACGGCGGCCGGCAAAAAGCTCCAAAGTAGTTTAAAGTGGTTGTAGTAACCAGTTTTTACCACAGGGTCTTTTCTTACTTCATTTGTACATAATGCACCTTTAACACAAGTTGTCACAATCAGTGTTGGGAGTAACTTGGTACAAAAGTAATTAATTACTGTAATGCATTGCTTTTTGCTGTAATGTGGTAATGTAAGGCACTACAGGGAAAGAAAATGGCAATATTTACTCTGTACAATTGTCAGTAACGCGGTAATTACAATGCATTTTTAAACCCAGAATCAAGATGTGGGGTTCCTAAAAATTCAAATTGCGGGAAGCCTGAAAAAAGATCCAGTATCCACATATATGACGTCATTTATGGACTCAGCTTTGCAGGCATTCTATGAGCAGAGAGGACGCAGCGGTAACGGCTCAAATACTCCAGATGCGCCCTGCGCGCGGCCGCTGTTATGTTCACAAAATCGCTCCACCAAAACAAAGTAATTTGTTTGCGATTGTTTATATCAGCCCATATTCTCTGGTACTTCATGTACTTTTCAGCTGAGTTCATAATCTGTGCCCCCGGTGATTTAAACTCATTGCTGCTGGAGCGCAGCGCAGATTAAGCTTTTTATTTTATTTTTTTTTATTTTTGTGTTCGGTAGATCCTTTGGCTGATTAGTTAGAAAGTAGGAAATCTAGGAAACAGTTTTCTGGAAGACGGAGAAAACATGCAGCATGCAGGAAGGTCAGAGAGAGAAAGGGCAGGAAATTATTCAAAAATCAAGAAAACAAGACAAAGTGCTTGAAAAGAAAAAAGTAGGCAGTTTTCTCCCCAATATACATTTTTACCAGTGAAAAGCAATAATATATAAGCATTTAATATTTGTACATGTGATAGAATCAGATCACCCCAGAAGTCAGTCCCACATCCAGGGCCGTATCAAGGCATTTGAGGACCAAGGCAAATATAGGCTTAGAGCCCCCATCACCTCACTCTCTGCTCAGTTAATATAAGATGGCAACGTGCTGAGAGTACAGATTGTTGTTGCTTTCATTTAATAAACCATCATTTTAAAGCACTGTTATTATATCTGACTGTTTTTAACAGCAATCCTAGCTTAGACACCACATCACTTTCCACATATATGTCATGAGCTCACTGAGCGTCACATGACCAGATTCATACTGAAGTTGTTTTGGTGAAAGTAACAAAGTAATGCAAAAGTAGTGTAATGCCTTACATTTTAAAATCAGTAATATTTTAATGTAATGAATTACTTTAAAATGAGGGTATTAAGTAATAAATAATGCATTACAGTTTTGAAGTAACTTGCCCAACACTGGTCACAATTGTGTTTTGTAAACAGAGGGTATTCAGTTTATAACAAAAAAGGGGTTAGTGAGTACTTACAATTTTTTTTTCAGGTAAGAACAATGGAGTTTATTAAACTTTCAGAATAAAATTATATGCACCTGTTTTGTCTTTTTTTGGTCAGGCTGCAGCATCATTTATGTTGAATCTTTTCAGGACTGTGGTGATTCAGAATCCTCAGTTTTTCTGAAACTTGAATTCAAACACATCCATTGCGAAACACATGCATATGATTGTTAACATTATTTAAGATTGTGCATTGGAAGCTCATGTGCATTTAAATACTGGTAACTGATCCCAGTCACATCAAAAAGAACCATTTCATTTGGCCCATATTTTAATATAGCGCTTTTAAAGTCCTAACACCCCCCAAGGTGCTTTACAACACCATCAGTCATTCACCCATGCACACACACATTCACACCCTGATGGTGATGAGCTACAGTGTAGCCAAGGCTGCCCTGGCGCTCACTGACAGAGGCGAGGCCGCCGTCCCTCCAACCACCTCCAACAGGCAATGTCAGTTAAGTGTCTTGCTCAAGGACACAGCAACAGATGTAACAGGGTTCAAACCTGCAATCTTCCAATTACGGGGCAGACATTTAACTTCTCTGCCACCATTGCCTTGTTTTAATAATATAATTTGTGATAATTAGCGTAAAAAGAATAAAATAAAATGTCCCGATTGATCTGGTTGTGGTGAAAAGGACACGGTGACATCATCAGTTTATCTTCAGCATGACTCACACTGAGTTACAATCAAGAAACTTCATGTTCAACTGGAACAGCTTTTCCGTTTTAATCGGGACGTCACATTCTGCTTTTGAGGGAGGCGTGTTAATTACCCTTTGAACTAAATAATGTCAGCAGCAGCGCACAATTCCTGGACCTTGCAACATTCAGGATGACTAATCCCAGAGTCCATTCTCCCAGATGGATCACAGTCTGTCAGTGATTGGACTGTCAAAGTCACAAGATTGCTTTTAAAAATAAGGGTGTGTGTGTACAGAAAACTGACAAAATGATTGAATCATAGAAAACTTCGACCTTGAGCCAGAATGGGACATCGGGAGTGAATGGGCACTCCTTCAAACAATGCTGTGTTTTATTATTTCCTTTAATTCGTTTGAAACTTGATGCATTCGTGGAATAAACAAAAGCCTCTAACTCTGATCATTCCTAAATCTGTTTTTTAAAAGTGAGAAAGAACATTCTGAATAACTTATCCTCTTTCATGAATCATATGTTTTAGTCTTAGACACACACACACACACAAAATGCCACATACACTGGCGACTTAGTCCAGGAGACATGTTTGCCAACTGAGTCAGCAGCCTATTTCTCCGTGACTCAACCCATCCACCTCTCAGTTCTTTCATTTCTCAGTACCCTGCCCTCTACACTCCTTCAAACTCAAGCCTTTGCATCATCACTTCCCACCTTACCTGGGCATGTCCACAAAAACTAGCAATATAAAAAAATTCTTCCCACGTGGAAATTTTACTTCTGACTGGTGACTAAAGGTTATTTTCTGACTTTGCCCCAATTTTTTATTGTAGGCAACTCAGCTTTATTGGTACAGCACACTTCATACATCGGGACAATTCAACGTGCTTTCCGTTAGTGAGAAAACATGAACATTGAAATAACGTGACAGAACAGTTACAATACACAAATAAGTTTGCATTAAATTAAATAAAAACTGAATTTCAGATTTAAGAATCAGAAAACAAGTTACAGGATGAGAAGTTACAGTGCAGAAGGTGCAGCATAAGAAATACTTCAAAGGCTGATGAAAACATGATAGTTTTCCATTTTGATTTCTAAGTTACTAAAGATGGTGTTCAAATGAGGTCCTGAGGAAGCTGAATCCATCTGTGTACCATAGAGCAGCTTCACCCTGTTTGGTTCTGACCCGAGGTTCTGCCAGCCTCATGCCTTCTAAGGATCCCAGAGTCCTGCTGGGCGTCAATACAGGAAGGAGATTTGACATGTTTTCTGGCGCCATGCCATTGAGTAATTTATAAACTAGTAAAAGCACTTTGAAATCGGTTCTGTTTTTTACTGGTAACCAGTGTAGAGTGATGATTCTTGTTAAGACTCTAGCGCATCTTTTTTGAGAAAACCAGACTAAAGACCATTGAAAGAGTGCCGCCTGCTGGAGATGAATGCATGAATGAGTTTCTCTAGATTTGGTCTGGACATTAGCCTAGTGAACTAGACCAAATTCTTGCTTTGCAAAGAATGGTCTAGGCATGCTCCATTGGAACCTCAGCAGCTCCTACCAGGACTCTGGCTAGCCAATCACAGCTCTCTAGAGGGGTTTCAAACACATAAAGAGCTGTGATTGGTCCATAATGGTGGGCCAATCATAGTGCTCTATCTGCTTAGTGAACAAATCACAGAGCTTTATCCGCTTTGTGGGCCAATCAGGGCACTCTATATGCCTGGTGGGTGGGATGATGCAACAGAGTGAAACAAGAGTATGTCACATTCATTGTCCAGTGGAATGCAGAGATCATTTGAAAGACAACGATAGAACCCGCCCCACAACCGAGAGCCATCAATGGAGCGTGGCCAGACTAATAATACATTTATTTAGTCTGGCTTGCCAGGCTATCTGGACATGAGACCTCTGAGTCTTGCTGACTGATGAAGATGATAAAACGCTGATCTAGTTAATAGTCTTAATGGGACTAGTGAAGCTCAGGTCTGAATCAATTACGATTTCTAACTTGAGTCTTTATCCCTCTGGAGCCGCGTTGAACAAGCTAATAATCAGTTTGAGTCATTTAATAAGTTAGCTGAGGTTGTCCGAAGGAGACATCAGCTGCTTCGGAATGGTGATTTCTGCTGGAATTCTTCTGTCACACAGACCTTTTGCTTTCTACAAGACAGGAATCTGTGAAGAAGGAGGTGGATGAGGGAATGGGGGGGAGCAGTAGACTGTAAGGGAGCAGTCTGGCCTTTTCTGTGACTCAACAGGAAGTGATGGAGATAGAAAGGTGAGAGACCAAAATGAAGGAGGGTTAGATGTGAACAAAAAGAAGCTAAGTGCTTTAGGAGTCTAAGCTACCTTGCAGAGAGGGAGAGAGAGACTACAGGGTGATCCCACTAATCTGTTCTGGTGAAATCCGTGGGCTGTGCAGCTGCCCACTCGCCGTGTGATCAACGAAATCACGACTTGCTCACTTCCTCAATAAAAAGCCAAACATTACCAAATTTGTCTTGTTTCCATTAGCCAGCTGAAGCGGAGCCCGTGCTAAGTCAAACAGACTTTGCTCTCAGAACAAAATGTCAATGAGATGCATTCAAATATTGATGCTTGTTCCCCCTTTGACCCTAAATCAGAAAAAACAGCTTGATATGTGAAACTGAGTCGGTCAATGTCTTTCTCTCTCTCTTTTTAAGAAGTGTTTTTTGTTTGTTTGTTGCTGTTGGGCTGATTTAGGTTTGTTTTGTTTCTATAATGAAAGGATAAATAAGGTGCAATATTTAAAAATGACACCTTGAGTACACGAAGGCCTGCATAATTTCGTTTCTCTGTATGTCTTGCACATGTGGTAGAAATGACAACAAAATGATTTTGACTTTGATAATGTTGCATTTTTGCTTTGTTGAAAAGGTATGTGAAATATTGCAAAATACAGGGGTAGGAATCTTGTACGTTTTTACTTCATCCTACTCCCTTTCGTACTTTTGATATGTTAGTATATGTGCGAATTGAGGCATATAACATATAATGCTGTTTGTCTTGAATAAGTAATAGGTGTATTATTTTATTCCATTTATTTTTTATTTGTTTGAAATAAATAATAAATAAATAAATAAACAAACATTTTATGAAAGGGAAATGTAAGAAAACGTGATTTAAACAAGAGGTATTAACCTCCCTGCTGGGCCTGCAGACCAGAGGCCTTAAATCACAGCTCTTTTCAGCTTACGATGTGGTAAACAACTCAAGATTCATTGAATCTTTTGCAGGAATCACTCCATTACTAATGGATTTTTGCGGTTCTCTGTTTCTTTTCGGTCCTCTATCTTAGATTGAAATAATCAAATGTAGTACGAACAAATCATTTCATCCTCTGTCTGGTACTAATTGTTTGTTTTTTTAATTTTAGAGCTCATAGAAGGTGGTTTTAAACCCACCCGGACATTTAAAGAGCCTGATTCCTTCCTGACGCATCTAAATTATCTCAAATCCTTTAGCTAGAATAGATTACGCAAAGGGAGTGTATTTAAAATCAGCCAGAATGCTACCAGGAGTATCCGTGTAACTAACTGATGCATAACTTAGACCTTAGCCTTACATCAAAATGGTCCATGTCAGGCTGGAGGAAGTGGTGGGTGTGCAAGTGGGGTTGCAACAAATCAGATTGTAGAACTTCACAAGCATTCCTTCCAATTGCTGCAACTTTTTACTCCTGCAAAAGTATTTTTTTAGTCCCTACAACCACTAAAAGATTTGCTGAGGCAACAGCATCTTGAATTGAAAGAAATGTGAAACTCAAACACGAGTGAAGTTGAGTGTGGCTTTGGAAACAGCAGCAGGCATGTCTGCTCTAATTCCTATTACATGTTTGTCCACAGCTGGTTCCTCTATAAGAGAAGTCCCTGCGTCATCATGTCAGCACGTCCACCTACGCAAGTATATTCACCGCAGAAAACACATGTTCACACCTACATCTGCTGCTCCAGCTCTAGACATCATTGGTGCTATCAGTTAGATCTCATTTCTGGTGTATTTTTGATGTTCACAGGTTCTTCTGGTGAGACGTGAAACTTAATAGTCTATTTGTCATTGCAGTTAGTTTTATTCTCACTGTCAAATCTTGCAGAGTTGCTGCATTTTTCTCTGTTGGCCCGATCTTCTACAGCTTTGATCTGGGATTGGGGGGCTGACAGATGTGGAAGGTGGGCTTGTGACTGCGCTGACAGCTGTGAGGGACGGATGTTTCGGAGAGCAGGAAATGACTTGACCTCTGCTATGAGAGTCTGGCCCACATTGACAGCAACTCCCCCAGATTCGGGTCACCGCATGCACCCACAGATGGACTCAGCTCAGCCTCAGAGCTGCTGGTCTGAGTAGAAAAGATTTGTTTTCCATATCCCATGATCATCTATAGTCAGTGAGGTAAAATAAACTGCTTGATAAACATCTGTAAATGCTGATATCCTCTATATATTGAGAGAAAGACGCCGACGTTTGTTCCGTCCAGCTATTTTTCACACTAGAATCACGTGCTGTTCACTCTTGCTCAACATGAAGTTAATCAAACTGCTTATTTGCTTAAAACTGTGAGTCTCCTCTTGAGCAAACAGATGTCAACAGCCTGCGAGCCAGATTGTACATTTGTTTTATAGGTTTACGATGAGCGTAAGTCATTTTTTAATTTGTATACGATCCTTTGCTTCTTTATTTCCCTGGAAGAGTGTACAGGGTAATTTGCCATCTATCAACTATTCAACACTAGGCTATACTGAAGATTTATTTGTATTAATAATAAGAATGCAGCCTATGCAGGGTCCAGAGTAAGATTTGTTTCATATCAACCTTCAACCCTCAAGACAAAAATAAGTTTCATATTTTCATCCCACTGTGACTGAGATGCCAATCAACTTGTTCCTTGTTATCTGTGCTAAACTGTGCTCAGTCTACCCACGCTCTCTGACTCCCACGCAGGTCAAATCAAAATTGTTTACAGCTTTATGAAATGCTATCCCCTATTCCCACTACACAACACAGAACTAACATCGTGCTGCAGTTTCTGCTTTGATTCTTTACACGACTCTTGAAGTTCTGCTAATTATTGAACTGAGATTTGTGGGATGGTAGCTGGAAATAAAGCAATTCTCTCTCTCTCTGTGTGTGTGTGTGTGTGTATGCGTGCGTGTGTGCGTGTTTGTAGGTATAAGTAATTATGGAAACACATTCAAACTAGAATATCATAAAGACTCACAAATTAGTGTTTGAAGGATTCACAGAAATTCAGGTCTTCAGTTCTTCAAATATAAAAAAATGCCCATTAGCCCTAGGATGGGTTAAGAAATATATATATATATATATATATATATATATATATATATATATATATATATATATATATATATATATATATATATATATATATATATAACTTTTAACTAATTGGTCTAATGAACTGAACTCAGTGCACTGATAAGTAGGATCAATTGGAACGTTTACTTTGTGAGGTGCCTTGAGATTTGGCGCTATATTGAATCATTCCCAATCAAATTTCACCAGATAATTTTACTTTGCCAATAATCATGAACCACACACTGGAGTTTAATTATGAATAAATGTTTATTTTGATTGTACATTATTAAAACCTTTGCACATGTACAGACCAAGAATAAATTGTGTTATCAAAATAAATTGGAAGGGGTTTAAGCCAAAGCTTACATGTGCCCATCCTACATATTATGTTGTGCTCAATAAAAAATATATATATATATATATATATATATATATATATATATATATATATATATATATATATATATATATATATATATATATATATATATATATATATATACATACATATATATATAAACAGGAAAATAATACAGGGGAAAAAATAATAATTCCAACTACAGCATTTTTAAAAATGGTCCAGTTCAAGCTGGACACAGAAGCTACTTGACATTTGGAAACAAAAACTTAATTTTACAAATAATTTACTAAAAAAAAAACAACAACAGTATGCTAGTGGTTGCAACACACTGTTAATGCAAACAGATCGCGCGAGAGATTGGAAAATTACGCGAGATTGTGCAAAATGTTATTTTCAAGATTTGACCAAAATGTCAATCAACTCTCCACATACCTTAATTCAACAATGTGGCTCAAAACGTGTTCTTTCACATGTCTTTAAGTACCATCTGGAAAAAACTGGTAAGTACCCTGTGTGAGGAATGCTTTCACATGTGATTTATGAGGTATTTGACGTGCTGCGTGACGTTTAATGCTGCTTCGGGGTATATTTCCCCTTTAAGGCGGGCTGGGTGGAGTTACAGTAACGTGTACAGGGTGGTGGACGTATTTATAAGGAGTTATGGAAAAGTGCGTCACTCTGACAAAATCGGTTTCACCTCCCAGTGTTGTTGACAGAGGAAGGATGTTGCACATGGTTCCGATTTGATGGGACACCGGCTCACACACTGCTGCTAGAGTTTCAGCCAGCCGAGAGGAAGCGATCCATACCGAGACCACTTCACGTCATGGAGGAGCTGTCAGCAGTTTCACGGTGAGATTTTCAGTTAAGTTATGTCTAAATTAAATGTTTGTTTTAAATTTTACTTAAATGAGGCGATCAGTACCTCTGAAAGCAACATGTTAAGTTTTTAAGAATGGTTTAAGTAAAGTTAGGCTTGTTTTTCTCACTGGAACTGCTGTTTTAAAAGGAGAAAAAAGGCAAAATTGGTATTTTTGGTATCTAATCGCCTTGTTTCAAGCAAAAACACTGATTATGGTCATCGTTTTGTGTGATAATGGCCAAAAACGCTCATAAAGGAGGTTATTTCCCCAGCCGGACTCACAGCTGTCCGGACCGTCACACGGCTCCCCGTTGTCAGCAACTGAGGTAATCAGTTCCCTCTTTTGCCGGTAGGGGGTGCTAATGTTCACAGAATATAATTATGTGCCTTTGAAAACAAAACGAAATAAATACAAAATACAGGCCTTCTTCTTTTTCAGTTTGAATAAAAACATCAAAGATACCGTATAAATAATAAGGATAAAAATGTATTAAATCACATGCAGGGATTTTTACATTTATTGTGGCCACAAATTTATTTGTGGTTTTTCCCAGGCTGATGACACATTTTCTGCTAAAATAAATACATAAATAAAAGAACATGATTTAAAAAGACCAAAAAAATCTGAATTTCCTTTATCTAGAATGATATAACATAAAGAAGAAAAGTAATATCCAACAAATGAGCCATCCCAATAAATGTTTTAGCTGTTTTTACAGTGTATTTTTTTCTGTTTTAAATATGTTTTTCGCTCTTTAATATGGTTGACTTAAGGTTTACAAATTCTACTCTAAACATGTCCTATGAGAACTAAAAAAACCTGATGGTAATGACAGTTTTCCATTGGTCTGATTGGTTAAAAAGTGTTCATAAAACAATGTAAGCTCTAGGATGTCGGTACATTCTGTGCCCTACGAGCTGTTTAGAGTTATTTTATCAGGATCCAAAGCACATAGTTCATCCAGACACTTTACAGTAATTAGCTCATCTGTAATGATGTGGTAAATGAATATCTGGCACTGCCAAGGACAACGCACCAAGGCTTCTGCACAAACTGAACAAACTGTTTTCTCCAACCTTCATGCCAACACACGCAAACATCCTGCCAGGGATGTGCGGCACAGGCTGATACTTTGGCTGCGTCTCCCCGTCTCCATGGCAGATCTCTGGTCCTAACCTCCTGGGAGAGTTCACTTGTATTTTCAGGCTTGCTCGACTATGCACCAAAGAGGCACAAAAGGCCCATTCATGGCTGAGAGTGGTTCCATTCATGGATCCTGGGTAATTGCCCGAAGAATTCGTAATTGTTCAGTGTCTTCCATCTCCTAGGCTCACGGGTGGAAGTGACGCCAAAGACGGTTGGTCTAAGGGTGACATTAATATTCAAAAACGCACATCAGACAATGTTTTGTCTGTAGGGAGGGCTGTCTTTGCGTGCTCTGAATTGTTTGCTTCCCACTTAAACCCAAGGAACCACCAGACATCATGAAACTGGGACTCAGAGGACTATGATGTCAATGCGATGGTTAATTTCAGCTTTCTACTAATAGCTAAATAAAAAACAACTTAAAGCCTCTGATCAGTATCCAGCTGAACCGTGAGTGTAGATTTAGTGGAGATGTTTGTCGTTCAGCCTCACAGGAATGCTGTACAATTAGCCCCCGTTGTGAGGGTGGATACTGATGCGTTTCATGGTCAAAGAGAGGAAGAAGGGTTAGGAGTGCTGTCCTCCCCGCCCACATTTGACCCAGAGGTTGTGCAACAGCCTGGAACTACAAAGTGAAGCGTGCTGTACTGCAGCTGCCAGAACACCCTCCAGTAATTTAGTGGCCTCTCGTCATGCTTGTTCTCAAAACAGAGCAAAAAAATTGTTACTGCTTTGTTTTAAAACAAAGGAGATCAATTAAGTCAGTATGTCCTTATCAATTTATAAAAAATGCATTAACTCACGCTCAGCTTTGCTTTTCTAAATCGGAATTACATTTAATCACATTTGCATCGTTGGCCTTTTTGGACTTTTTGACACAGTCAAACCGTTTTTAATGCAAGCAGTTATAAAAACGTGTCTCTGTGTGTTCCCAGCAGCTCGCCGCTGCCTGAAAGGATCCTGTGATGGGTTTGCTGGAGCTGAACTGTGCGGGAGCGGTCCATCACCTTCAAACAAGCGTTGAATCATAACAGAACTTTTGCCACAGTATGGATGGAAATCAGAGCAGCTACTGGGGGCAACAGAGCATGAGCAGGTAAATCAGTGGCGCACACACACACACACACACACACACACACACACACACACACACACACACACACACACACACACACACACACACTAGAGTAAATGTAAGAATTTTGTAGTGTTATTATAATTTTAAGGCTATTTGTATGATGAATTATTGACCAATGCAAATTAAATGTTTTGAGTGAATAAAAATAATCAAGAATTTAAATACTGCAAAACAAAAAAGTCAAAAGAGTATCAGAAACATCCTTTTAAATCCAAAAGGTCATGAAATCTCTACTGTATATAAAGAAAAAATGGAACTTGTCAGTGAAAAGGATGTAAAAGAAAGCAAAATTAAGATCAACTCTTTTACTGTGGCGCTGCGTGCAGAAGATAAGTTCTGCTGAAGCCTTTACGACGTTCATGTAAACCCACACTAACTCATAGGAATGATTTGCACGTGCACTCAGCTCTGTATGGACATCTCAACCTGCCTTGCTTTGCAGGTTGAGCTTCGGTTTGAGCTCTGACATCGATCACAACCCGAGAGAGCATCATCATCAACAACAACAACAAACAGCCAAGGAATTTACCTGTGAGTCATTTTCACTTCAGGGGTAGTCTGTGACGTATTAATCCATCATGACATCATTATTTACAAAAAAAGACATTAATGTTGAGCTGTTAAATGGCTGAACTGAGTGGATTCTATACATAATAATGTAAGTTTATATTTCTGGGTGGGTTTTTTAATAAGAACATTTGTCGGGGTGAAGAGAGGAGGAGGAAGAGGAGCTATCGCTCTGGTCACTGGTCGTTCCTCCGGTCCGGGGCACATCGGATGTTTCCAAACTGAATGTTGTGGGAAGTGTTGTCAAGATTGCGTGGCTGCCCTGCAGATAATGGCGATTCCTGTGTTAATCAGCGTGTTGTGGCTGATGTTTGACGAAGAGGGTGATAGGTGAAGCGGCTGTTTTTCCAGCTTGTTTTCACTCCGGCTTCCTGCCCTTTATCTGCTGTTGTTGCGAGTTCTCTTCCATGTTTCTTCCTCTAGAGTTTTGTTTTTCGTCCACACTGCAGGAAGCGATAGTGATAGCAGACCTTACAAAACAAAAAAGGATCTCTCTTAAAGACAGAGTTCACAGAGGAACTGTTTTTTATTCATTTTTTAAATATGATCGGCCACTCACGTGCAGACTGTGTGTCTTTTACCCCTATTTCCTGCTTCTGAGAGTAAATAAACGGGGAAATGCTCGGCCTAGAAAAGCCAGTTAGATCAACGTCACATTGAAAATTTGCATTCATTGATTAGCATTCACCCTTCTTGGCTATTGACGAGGAAGGCTGTTGTTTATTTAGCGTCCAAGAGAGAGCAGGGCGGCTAGTAGAAGCTAACCGTTAGCATTAGCAACCTCACAACATGACAGAACTCCTTCAGGCTTGTCTTATTTGTGGAGATAAAACATCAACATTGCAGAGCAGTCAGTGGTAGAGTCGCGTTGCGGTTAGCCAATCAGAGGTGAGGGGACCGAATATCAGGAAATTAAGCTCCAAATCTTCTGCTCGCCTCTCCTCTGGCTCTTTTCTCAAATAATTAATCAAAACTTTATTTATAAAGCGCCTTTCATACATAAAATGTCACTCAAAGTGCTATACTGAATAAAATGACCCCTCATAAGCCACATTCACACATTTATATCGTTATCCCTACAAAAGTAAACGCAGTAAACTAATTAGAGCCCCTTCGCCAAACACACACACAGAAGAGCACACAAAACACAAACACACACACACTTAAGAACATAACACTCAGCTGAGCTCAGATAGGATAAGGAGACGCCACTTGGGGAGCCATCTATCCAAACAGCAGCGGCCTTTGTGCCGACACGTGGTGCCCAAACTATCTACTCCTGAAACGGGAGCGCCGGAGCTTTTCTCCAGAGATCATCTCACAAGACATTCATTTATTCTAGAGACCACTGCAGATGTATTGAAACGAGAGAACTTTTAAAAAGTTTTCTCATGAAATGTTCTTCTTTCTCTCCACAGCGAGCATCCCCTACCCCCTTTTGCCCTTCTTCTCGGATCAGCACCACGTAACATCAGAAAACTCGCTGCAGCCCGGTGAGGGGGATCAGGTGGTCCCTTCCTCCCACAGAAGAGAAGTGTTTGGGGGTTATCAGAAGGAGGCCAAACCCCTCCCACCTCTTCCTGATCCTGACGAGTTCATGTCCGATGAAGCAGCTGATAATGAAGTGGAATTCTTTACCAGTGACCGCCAGCGCCTTTTGCCCAAAAGCTGCCCGAAGGTCATCTGTCGGGGCGGCAGCAGCAACTACGGCCAGGTAAATTACGGCTACAAGGAAAGCTTGTTGTTGAATAGAGGTGCAGGGATTAGCTCCATGGCTTTTTCCTGGCCAAGCAGAGAAGACAGAGGACCACTGGATGGAGGAAGCAGGTGTGGAGTTGAGCCTCCCAGCTTCGCTAACTTTGGAGATGATGGCCAACAGTCAGGGAATGCTGGTTTTGGAAGCAAATGCACGGAACAGCATCAATCATCAGCAATCCGATTTTCCTGCACTGGTTTTTCTTCTCAAACCCACAGAAGAGTCACAGCCTGGCCCACTGAAAAGCCTCAGGTCCCCCCTCGAATCCCCATTCCTTCTAAACCATCCCCTCTTTCAAAGGTGGTGAGTGCTAGTGAAGAGGACAAACCTCCTAAAATCCCCCCAAGGGTCCCTTTAGTCCCACCATGCCCGCCTAGAACCCCAAGCCCCAAAAGTCTCCCAATTTATATCAACGGAGTGATGCCCGTCACCCAGAGCTTCGCTGCTAATCCAAATTATGTCAGCAAGGCTTTGCAGAGACAGCAGCGTGAGCGAGCCCCGCCTCCCTCCCACATCTCTCCCTGCATCGTTCCAATTTTGAAGGACGGCAAACAGGCAAGCGCCACACACTACATCCTGCTGCCGCCGGGCCGCACGGCTCGCTCGGAGCGGAGAGAGAGGTTCCTGAGCGAACCGAACCGGACAGGAAGTACCAGAGTCTGGCAGAAATGACTCAATCACTGCGTCTGAAAACTGATGACAATAAAACTGACTGATTAAGAAGCGCGTGATACATTATTATTGCACAGTGTGTGAAAACCCGGTACTCACGTCTAATGTCACCTCGTTTATTTAATTGTTAATATTTTCACACTTCTTATGTGAAGTTTTTGTCTGTGTTTAACTGAATATTTTACTGGTCAGTATTTTTTAGTTCAGCACACAGTATTATTGTATTCTCGCTAATAGTAGAGAAAAAAATGACCTCCTGCTACATTTTTTGATCAATTAGACTCAGAAACAGAAGTTTTTCAAGCCATGAGTTAACGTACGGAAGACGATCAGTGCCACAAAAAAAATCGTACTTTTTCCTCAGGATTCCAATTTTTGACTTAAAAAAATGTCAGAATTTTTAGAAAAAAAAGTCAAAATTCTGAGAATAATTTTTAGAATTCTTAGATTAAAAAGAGAAAAAAGAAAATTCTGACAAAAGTCAGAATTCTGTGAAAATAGTCTGAAACCCTTAACATTTAAATGTCCTGTCCATGGGACAGAACACATTGCGTTCGTGGGACCTGAAATTTCAGAAATCTGAGAGAAAATGTGTTTTCAGTGGCCCTCATCTTCTTCTGTAGCTCATGTCAGACCAGCCTGAGCTGACATTTTAAGCAAATGAAGAAAGGTACGAGCTGGGCTTGTGCCAAACTCCTCATCGCACTTGAGTTTTTTAATGCAATTTAAAGAAGTATAATATATTTATAGATTTCATGTTTGCTCGATTATTCTTACTAAGATAAATGTGAGTGAAGATTATGCGCAGCACATGTGTGAAACCACAGAAGTAGCAGATATTTCATCCATTCTGACTCGTGATTTCTAAAGTTTTTAAGTTTCCTGTTCTGTTGTACCTCATTGTCTGGGTTTTTAGTAAATGCTTTTGCATTTTTAACCCTGATTTTCTTTCTATCCACACCTTTCTACCTGGAAACACTTAATTCAAAACCCACTCATCACCGAAACTCAAGCAAATGTAGTTATTTTCAGATGTGTCTTAATTTGGTTTTAATTTTCCCCCTTTTAATATAAAAGTATGATTCAGATTTGAATAAATGGATCATATCACTAGTTTTGAGTTATGGCTATTTGATCTGGAACTGTTTGTTCAGAGAAGCGTCATGTTGTGTCGGGTTTAATTTAGTATTTGTGGATTAAATTTCAATCATGTCACATTTACGCTGTCGGAGTTCAGGCTAATGTTTACATCGTTTGTTACATCCATTTCCTAGAAGTTCACAAGAAGGTTCGGCATCAGTTTAGGCCCTGGAAAAAGCGTCAAGTTTATCATTGTGTCAAAAGTAAATAACAGTTTTGTTTTCAAACTATTTATGGAAATAAATAACTTATTCCTTGCAATGATTTGCTTTTTTCCTTCTCTCCAATTTCAAAGCTACAAATGAGTTTAGCTTCACATTTGTTAGTTACTGGGTGAAAACACTGCTGAAGCTCCAAACACCAGTGAGATTATGCAACATTTCCTTGAAATGTGTTTTATTATGACAATCAAAGGAATGTGGCTTCAATCGCTTGTTTGCAGCAACTCAAGAAATTTAAGAAATAAAAATCTAAATTGGAGTTTTCAGAAAGATTTTATTGGCTCAAAACGAAAAGGTGAAGGCGACAGTTGGACGGTGTCCTTTCACGGCTAAAAATGCTGCAAATCCTGACAGTTGTCCAAATAAAATCTTATGGACAGGAAACCTGTCCAGTTCAGCAGGACAAAAACAAGTCGTTCAAGTACGGTTCAGTGGCAACTCTTATTTTCCGACTTCCACTTTGATCACTTTCATTATAATTTCCTTTCGGTCTGACATGTCTACAAAAGGAATTCTGGAAAGAGTCAACTTTGCAAATTAAACTAAGAAATAATCTGATTTGCTCATTTAGAATTAGTTACGTGCTCGACGTTTAAGAAAACTTGATGTAGTCATTTCTTCTTTTGCAAAATAAGTTAAAAAAACAAACACGTAAAATCTCAACAAACCCCTCCCCCCTGCAGTTCCTCGTGGGCCTTATTGAACTTTGACCTGTTTTTCTACAGGCATGGCCTTAGCAGCCTCGTCTCCTGGGACTGAGGTCCCTCTGACGGCTTTAGGGGCTCTCAGGACTGGTTCTACCGCCAGGCCCGGTTAAGCAGCTTGACTTCTGCCAAGCGTTTGCTGATCATGGTGGCAAAGAAAAGAGCAAAGAGTACGCTGCTGATGAGCATGTAGTCGTAGTCGTCTTTTAACACGTCGAACTGCTTCGAGGGATACACGCGTGTATGATAGATGTCCAGACCGTACGCCACCACCTGCGAAAACACAAACACTGTTAATGTCCACGCCAAGAACACAGCGCCTTACGTTTGGCGCTACTCTGATGCTCGACTCACCAAGCAGGTGGACTCCAGTCCAGAGGGAGCGGTGTAAATACCTCGCACTCTCGATACGGTCTGATTATAGTTGATGAACCACTCTGTACGGATGATCAGCTCCGGCGCATACGGTATCAGGTTTTCCTCCCTGGAGACCAAAGCCAATGAGTCAGATGAGGACACAGGAAGAGGGAATGCGACTCGACCTTAAACCTGATGTGACGGACCTGCTTTGCTCAGATATTACTTCCGGCCTGCGCGGGTCGAGGAACATTTTTGGTAACGACAGGATTCCTCCAGAAGGCAAGCCAACTGTGACAAGTTGAAAAGAAGGAGTGCCGTTTGGGTATGAACTAAAGTAAATACAACAAGCCAATAGTGATGTCGATCTAACCGAGAAGATGGCGGCTGGTGATCCCCTTCTCGGTCAGGGTGGCCTCCATGGTGGAGATGGACGAGGGGAAAATGTACGACTGCTGAAGCACCTGAGGGGCATGTGGCCGGTCCAGCGAGCTGAACACGGTGCTGTTGTACAGATCCATTCCCTCGTAGAGTTCAATCACAGAGAACTCGTTCCTGCGAGACTTGGTGCTCCAGTATTCGTACTGTGAAGTCAGACAGAGATAAAAGACACAATAAGTTCAGAGGCTGCTTTACTTTCACCGTCTTGCGTGAACACAGCAAGGCTGCTTTGAATAACAAACTACAGAGTCAAAAAAATAAAACAACAATAATTATTTCTGGTGTCATGCATGAATGTAGAACTTTCAGGCTCACCACGACCCAGTTTTCAGAGTGCACAACATGAACCGGACCCCTGGCTTTCCTCTGAACAGCCTCGTGGATGATCCGACCCGTCACACCATCGATCAGCAGAATCCCAATGAAGCTGCGCTCCTGATGTAAATCTGTGCTTTCAGTCACCACAGCCAGAAGATTGGGATTCAGGTACTAAATAAAAAACAGAAACACCCCGAGATAAACACACAGTTGCATGTTTTATTAGTTTAGCTGCATCTGAAAAGGTTAAAATCTGCATTTGTTAAAGGTGCGTCAAGTAAGAATGACACCCTGTGGTCAAATGTGTGTACTGAGGATCATGTATCAAAACAAACGAGTCCGCTCAGAGCAAGGGTTGCCAGTTAGGGATCAGCGTCAGAAGATTCTAGATGACGAGCGAGGAGTCATACACAGTAAGCTAATTAGTAGATAAATACATTTCACAGGAATATTGAGTTGTTGGTAATTGGAAAAGCAACTTTAGATATTTTAGAGCCGACTATTTGCGTCTAATTCACTGTTAGCACTGTTAGCTCAACGTTAGCCTCTAGCCTGCTTTAGCAGATATTAGAGTAACTGCTGCTAATCCACAGACTCATATGATTGGCTCTGGAACCAGGAAGTACAGAGGTGGGACAGACTGTAAACTTTTGACCCTTTTTGGAAGGATAAAAACTGACAACCCCCCAGCCAGCTGGTAAGAATCTGTTAATGAGACATTAGACCGTTCTGGGATGTTTTCACTTCTTACTTATTATAAAGCTGTTTAAAACATCTCTGCGTCGATTCAATTCTCTGGCCACTGCAATTTTCGTTAAAGTCTGCAATAGCAAAGAGAGAATTTTCCACTACTTTTGGGATTTCCTGATGAATAAATGATAACAGGAGTCGATTTACCAAAGACTTTAGGAAGGCATGAAGGGATATGATTGATAGGGAAAATGTTTTAGAGGAGACATTCCCTAACTGTCCTAACAGATTACTTCAGACACAATCTGACATAAACTCACTCTCAACTCATTCCAAATCCTTCTAGCCTTCTAGAAGAAGCTGCTATACCTTATAGAGGACACTACGGTCTCCCATTACTCTCCCTTGTGAGTGGACGTGCTCATTGGACCTTTTCCCTTTGATGGACACAATCTTCTGTGTCTCGGTTGGAATGACGACTTCCCAGACCTGCTCAGTAGACAGATCCTGAAAGCACAAACAAAGCCCTCAGATCAGCTCCTTTAACCGTGTTTTGTTGCGACTTCACGGACGATTACCACGAAAGGTAAAACAACAACTTGCCGTTCTTAATCTGTAACCAGAGAGTCTTCCCTGACCGGAGTCAGCCAGATAAAAGAAGATGGAAGAAGCCGTTTCTTGGAGCTGCTGCAGGACATTCTTGGTAGAAGGAAAGGCCGACACCTGAGATAAACAAATCATCAGGCGTGTTTTTGTTTTTCACGCTGAGAGAAGAACATGTGACTGACAGAAGTTTCACCATTTCCCACAGACCTTGTACTGGTCATCAACAAGTAGCAAGACTTTGGCGTAATCCTGGTCCATCAGTGGCAGTAGCAGCGACTGAAGTATGGGCTGAGGTAGAGCAGGTGGAGTGACTTGACTTCTCCTTCCAAAAATGGGGTTAAACACATGAAGAGTGGCCAAACCTGTGTCCTAAGACAAAATAACAGAATAAAAATGCAGGTTCAATGGATTCTCTGTCTAATAATCAGAACTGACTAAACATTAGATACCTTGTCTTTGATGAGCAGTGTGCACTGTGGAGGGTGGGGGAAGTGCGCCGTTGTCCGCTGCACCATTAGCTTAAATGCAGCATTTAAGGGGATGTTTTCAAGGTAATGCTTCCACAAGATGTCGCCAGTTTTACTGTCGATCCCAAACAGCTTATAAACAAGAAAAACACAAGTTAATGACAAAGAAAAAAGAAAAGTCCAACTGTTCTTGTGCTTTCTTAGACCAAACAAACGCTGCAATGCTGCTCAGCAAACTAGAGGCTTACCTTCCCCGATGCTGTAACCAGAACCATCATTTTCTGCAGGTTGAACTCGTCCCTGGACAGGTTCTCGATGGAGACGTCGTTTTTGACTTGACTGCGGGGTTTGCGGGCGTCGTAGAACAACTTCCAGAGATGAGCGATCCAAGCCTGCAGCATGATGAGCTGCGAGGAGAGCCTCTTCATCACCATGGACATCAAACCATCTGGAAAATCCACGAGAAAAACACGCGAGCCCCCAATTACAGTTAGTGTCCCGTCGCTAACACGTTAAAAAGAAAAATAAGATGGTTTCTGTTTTTTAAAGAGTTGGAAGAGGCTTTTTGTGTTGCATCTCTAAAAATGATGTCACAAAACAGAGACGTGTGTTACCTTGAATAGCTGAATCCAAACGCAGCAAGAAAAGCAGGACAAGCAAAGAGAGGGTGACGCTAATCAAAGCCAGATTCATCAAAACATCAACAGACGTGTTTGAACTGGTCATTAGCACGTGGCTCCAGAGAGCAGCCCTAACCCAAACCCTCAATTAATCAAAAACGGGTGCCAAGCTTCACATTTACCAGCTTTTTTGCCAAATTCTCCCTCCAGCTCAGCCTGTGCTCCAGTCAGAGGCAGATCCACCATTTCCATCGTCACCACATCTGACAAGGCCTCCTCTCTCGTCCACATCACCCGCCCTGGAAGGGAACACCTGTTAATCTCCCCTCACCACTCGTTCCAACTTCCACACCCCGAGAAGTTCCAGTACAGTGATGCTTTCTGTGAACGTCATCGGTGTTCCTTTTCCCAGCTCTGAGCGCGTATCGGTGCCTCACACAGCAGTCTGATGTTCACTCTTTAATGATAACAATGATGATCTGTTTTCTCTTTTATCATATAAACTAAAACGAGACACCTCTAGTCTAGTTTTAGGATTGTGGCAAACTTATTGAATTGGAATAAAAAGGTTGCAACAAGGATGCATCTGTAGCACCACCTCGTGGCAGAAGTGAAAAATACACCGCAGCTCAAACCTCAACTACCTTCTAAACTGGACTGAATGGTGATGGAATGAAGCGTTCAGGAGGATTAATGAGATCAGACACAGCAGCAGTGAGATGTGACAAAATGCTCAACCCTCCCACTCCCATTAGGACAGTGGGAGGGTTAAAGAGTCTCCGAGTTTCTGTCTGAATAACAGCTGGTTTAATCAGATGTAATAAATGATCCAACGTGGGAGATTGATTAATTTAAGTTTTATAAATTATATTTCCTTTTTCAGCCTCAATTTATCATTAATCACCATCTAAATTAGCATCTCCTCAGCTTGCAGATGTAAATAAATTGTATAAATAAACAAACTGCTAATATTGGTACAAGTTTTCCTTTAGGAAGAGTTACACTCCAACCATCAGACGTTTTTTATATTGTTAAAACCCACAATAAATGATTCAGTCCGATGCTAAAACCACAGAAGAGAGACATCGAACCACTCATTAATACCTAAACTAACACTGATTCTGACTGCAGAATAAACCCTCAAAACTTGTAATCAAACTCAATACTTCCTTCTGTTATTCAACGATTCAAACCTACCAGTGATGCATGATACAGCGACTGTCTGATTAGTACATTTTGCTAAAAAGCACACTTCTCCCCTATTTTTATCTTTAATAGTTGTACCAGGCTGCTGGATGAACGTAAGTGTGTGGTCCTCAGTCTGCACCATGACTCTGTAGCCAACGGAGTCATCTTTCTTCAGGAACGCTTGTACATGAAGCTGTGAGACAGAAATTAAGTGAATACGTCAGTGAACATGTCTTTTACGCAACTCTGCAGGTTGTTTTCATGTTTATGAGGTTTAAGAGACATAAAAATCTCTAATAAATAAAACAAATGAACAAAAAAAAAACCTTTTCTGGTTTCCCTCCATTAGGATCCACAGTAAAAATCAGAGTTGTTTCAAGAAGTCTGCGTCCAGTTTCAGCACTAAAGAGGTTAATACTGCAAGCCTGTGGAGGAGTATAAAAAACACGCATCATTCATGACCGTCTCACAAGAAGAAAGGCATCAAGAGCCGTCGTGAAGCAAATAAAACTTGCAGGAAGTGAGTGAAATTTTTCATGAACTTACAGTTTTATTTTTGGGCGCCATGACAGCAACAACAGTCTTCTCTCCGGCTGTTGCAAATGAAGCCAGCAGGGCCTATTTATACAAACATGTCAACATTTACTGTATGTACACAAAGCTTATCTGTCCTCAATGCTGCATATCAAGTCGATTAGTGTCGAAATACAAGTAAATGTGTAAAACTTGGTAATAACGCATGCAAAAGTGGAATTACGTACAGGCTTGTAATCTCTTAGAGTAACTATCTGACCATCGTTGTGCTGCAGAAGCAAATGGTGTTCAGGCCCGAGCTGAAGGAGGAACTCGGATAGCGGTGGGTGAGCTGGGTTTGGCTGGTGTGACACCAGAGATGGACGAAAACCTGGATCTACATCAAGTCCAAGAGTCTGTGAGAGAACAAACAACAGACAAGGTATTTTAAAAAGACTAAAAATAAGTGAAAACAAGTGAAGAACCTAAAAAAACTGAAATCTGCTAAAACAAAATCAACAAAACATAAAACATTAGATTTTCTAAAGTAGAAAGTCTTTTTTGGTGTGTTACTTTGATACCTGAAGGGGGATTTGTGTCATTTCTAGCTGTAGGTGTAAGTCTAGTGTGTAGAGGGACATGGTTGTGGAGTCTACACACGTTAACAACCCCCGGCTGATCACGGAGCAGCTGGCCGGTATGCTGGACAACCATGGAGCTTCAACAGACACCTGAATGCATCGAAGCAAATGAACTGGATTTGTAGTTTTATTAATTTTTTTAAATTAAACTATTTGAAACTGAGAATCCCTTTAAAACAGTTTCAGGGTTTACTTTCCTCCCTTAACTTATTGTTACCTGCTTGGTTATTTCTCCATCCTCCAGACTGTAAACAACAATAGCAAGGTGGGAATTGGGAACAACTCCTAGCGCGTAAACTTCACCATTTCCACCTGAATACACAGCCTGGAAATCCACAGTTTCACTGCAAAGAGAATAAAAACAGCACTGATTAATTTTAAATGCTACTCTAGATTAAGCTAGAGAAAGATCAAATCAAGGGTTTGTTTATATTTCAAAGTAAACTGTTCAATTGCAGCAGTTAATTAATAGAACAACAGATTTTTACCTCTCTGGTAGGTTCTCTACCCACTTCTGATGACCGTTAGACAGATAATGGAGAGAGATAACAGTTTTCTTCAAAACAGCCAAGTGTTTGACTGCTCCTTGATGTCCAACTAAACACGCAGATCTGAAACTAAACACGTAATCATAGTTAACATCATATTAAACCACAACAAATCTGCTGAGTACTCACCTGCCCGGGTCGAGCACCATTTCCCAGTTCATCCCACCAACGCCGATGTCCCAAGAGCGCAGTAAGTGCCCATTACCGATCACAAGTACTGCATCTGAGGGGGAGAAAAAAATACAGTTTTATACATAATAAAACACATAATATTGGAAATAAATTCCCTCGAGTTTAACAGTGATAAGAAGAAAGAGCACCTTGGCCGTGCTGCAGAAGAGCATCAATGTTTCCTTCTGGTCCAGTTTTGTCCACATGTCTCCAAACTGTAAAAAATAAAACAATCCTAAAATCAGTATTGATAAAAAAAACAACCATCTGACA
The DNA here is from genome assembly GCF_043380555.1 of Nothobranchius furzeri. Taxonomy (NCBI): domain Eukaryota; kingdom Metazoa; phylum Chordata; class Actinopteri; order Cyprinodontiformes; family Nothobranchiidae; genus Nothobranchius; species Nothobranchius furzeri. The sequence goes on from NC_091755.1 coordinate 32,578,527, forward strand.
GGTGTGGCACATTTGAAATGGAAAAGATACTCACAGAGTTCTCCCGTCCTTGTATTTAATGCAGCAAAAACATTACTCTCTGATGCTAGAAGCACTTTTTTGGATGACTGCATATGAGAGTCGAAATGAGAAAAACGCACTTTGCCTACATACTGTTGTCTCCTGTAAAATCAGACACACATAATTGCATTAATGAACCTGGTCTTATAAATAATACATTAAAGACGTTTAATACGTTTAACTAACCCTGATTTCTCATCATGTGGAAAATACATGATAGCTGGAATAAAAATAATTAAAAATTCACAGCAATACAATAAGTGAAATGTTAAATTTCCCTTAAAAATACAAATGTATTAATTGTATTAAAAATATTTGAATCCCAAAGAAAATTTTGATAATTTATATTAATCCTATACAACTCGAATTAACCATTCATTAAGTCACTGAAAATCCCATGAAAGGAGAAATGAAGAAATGCCCAACCTACATTTTTTATTCGCAGTCCACTCCACAAACCCACTATTGTGTTGTGACATCAATGATTTTTCCAACAGCTTAATGCCAAACCGCGTTTCATAAAAATCCTTCTCAAACACAACGACTCGAGGGTTTTGGCTTTGACAGGTGTTAGCGTTAGCAAGTTCACATCAGAAAATAATAAAATATCAAATGAAATCCAAATTTCACTCCTTCATTCGATCCTTCTTACCAGTCAAATTTCCCCACTTGATCTTCAAACACAGCCGCGACATTACAGCATAAAAAAATCCAATTCAGCAACAGCAGAATTAGCTTTGCCATTGCAACAGCTTTGCTCTTCAACGGGAGGAGGAAAGCGGAAGTAGTTGCACCAGTTTCCTTTTTGGCCAACTACAAGCGAGTGCTGCCCCCTATAGGTCAAAATGTTATACATGAAACTAAAAGAAACTCATACTAACTGGGAAAAGATGATGCCGTGGTAAATAAATTTTTAAGTTTTGAAGTGAAAAATTTAATCTGATAAAAAAAATAATAGAAAATCTACATCATGGTTAGGTAAATGTCAATAGAAAAAATATCAAACATATCTTCATATTGTTTAAGCACAAATGCAGTCTTTTTTAAATCAAACTTTATTAACAACAAAACTTACAGGTTTACATTCTTAAAAGACACAAATGAGCACAAAAATGTAAACAAAGGGTAAGGATAACATTCGTTACAATCAAAATGAGCAAAACATTACAAAGATGTAGGGGTGAAAGACAAACCTATCATATAACTTTACTGCTATTTTTGAGGTACACATTTTTATAGAGTCCTTAAGATATATCAGGTCCTTCAGAAAAACAATAAAGGCAGGTTTAGTATTACCAAATTTACATTTGTGTACATTAAAATGCAGACAAAAAGTTGATATTAAACAGCGCGCGCGCCCCCTATCATCTCTCCTCCACAGCTTCTTTCTCCAAAAGTCATTTTTTCTATGCGATTTCAAGATGGCGTCAAGCGGAGGAGATGGGGAGCACGAATGGACAGCGGCATTGCGGCCGCTTTTATCAGCTTCGTACACCGCTTTCGAAACAAAGGAGCTACCTCAGCTTATTGGCTCTATTATTAACAGGTAACTTGTTACATTGTCAGTAAATTGCATGCCTATTTTGCCTTGAAACTGTCCGTGCCCACCCCGGACGTAGCCTGCATGCTAACTTGCTAAAGAATCTCTATGGTGAAGTTCGATGCAAAGCTAACGTTAGCAGCTAGCTATCTACTTCAGTTAACTTACGTTGGTATTGAGTTTGCCTGACTGTAGCTAGAAATGCTAACGCTCCTCAACTTATCCAAAATATATATTTGTTTTTACTACTGTTGAATTCCTTAACCATTTGAAATTGGACTCCGCCTGTGAACCATGGAGAATGTTAGCATAGTGTTGTTGGGGAAATATTTCACTGCACCGCATTGTAAGGCTTTTAAAATATGCTTCATCATTAGCGAGCTAACATGGGCCTTCAACTCACTGTCAGGTGAAAATGGCTGTCAGGTTTATGTGTGGTTGTGTTAGCTGATCTAACTGAGTTTTGTAGTGAGCGTGTCAAATGTAGTTAAATTCAGATGTCAACATTGCGTGGAATTTTTAGCTTGTTGTTAAATTGTATTTATCATAATCTACGATGTTATGTTTTGGCTGAAAGTAGGCGGGTCGCAACACCTCGACTATTTTTTAACCAGGTGATAGCCAGACAGCCTAAATACACCATTTATAAATTATTTACTTAACCTTTTTTACTTTTTAACTGCTGTCACAACGATCCCTGCACAGTGACTGTCCTATCAGTAGCCTGTAGTCTTGTTGTCACCTGACACCCCTGTAGAGTGTGTGTGAGCTGCGCAGCTTTCTCTGACTGAAAAGTTTCCTTTTCTAAAGAAACAACATCAATACTACGTCGGCTGAGGCTGCTGCTGCTATCTTAACTTTTTATTTAGACTTTCAAGCATTGTTTTTCTTAGTTACAACAAATCATTGGTAGTCCACTGTCTATAGGTTTGTCCTTTTCAGTTGTCCTGCCTAAAGGCCTCTGATGAGGATGATGATAGGAAAGTTGAACCTAACCAGTGGCATACCTATTTTAATCCACACGAAAGACAAATCTAGTGAAATTGTAAATGACAAACATTAAAAATTTGTATTGAGTGTAATGTGTCAGACCCCCAAAATACAGCCCATTTTCAATTGTGTACTTTTTAATATGGTTCTTGCATATATATTTATTTGACTTTGATTATTTATGCTAATGCATGTGGCTCTAGTCAGCATTTATTTTACGTAAATGCTGTCTGTTAGATGTCTTAGTTCTTATTAATATTTGAAATGTTTACATTTCCCACATTCATAATATATATTTAAACTTGTTGTATTACTTCATAAAACTCTTAATTTCTTTCTGCATCTGCAAATAAAATGGAAAGTATGAAGGTATTTTGTCATGTTGGGAAGGGAGGGCCATTCAGTGAAGAGCTTTTTCTGCTTGTCCCTGCTACCTTTATTTTCTGGTGATATTTTACTGAGTTGGATACTAGTGTTGGTCAAATATGACAGAAAAGGGAAGTGATATGAGCAGAAAATAGGTTTATAATATAAAACTGCATCATTATGGCAAAAATAAGGTAGAAGCTAACCTTTAGCATTAGCAACTCCACCACAGGATAGAACTCTCTCAAGCCCTTTTCAGATTCACATTCTGGAACATGTGTGGACAATTCAGTCTGGTTTTTAACCAGAACTGTGTTTTCAGACACACCACTTTTGTACCTGAACTTGTCCTCTCGGCTGCCTTCACTAAGCAGGGAAAAGTTCCAGATGTCTGAGGGGGAAGGGGTGGGAAGGCTGTACCCAGATATTGCGTAAACATGGTGCGGCAGGCGTACATTGCGTCATTTACCCAAACAAAGCCATTCAGTCAAACATGGCTGACGAAGAGGTAGAATTCCTCTCACTGATCGGACTTATGTTAAGCATAATTCTGCGCACACGAAGACGCATAAGAGACCTGGATGATGAAGCTCAATGGTTAAAGGAATCACGGAAGCGGTGTGAAGCGCTCCGTCGCGCGTCTAGGAGACGGTACCGTAGGAGGCGAGCTGCCATGGTTCGCCGCATGCTACAGGAGCGAGCTATCTAGGTACGCACAGCGTCCCCCGGTCCCCTCCTCCTCCCCCTCCTCCCTGTCCGTAACTTGACCTCTCCAGTCTGAATCAGCCACAAGTGACAAGTCCGGTCCTGTTACTAGGGGCTTCGTCCGGTTTAATTACGGAAAAGGTTATCCGGATGTTTGTATTCAGACACAAAGGTCTTAGGGACTGAGTCCTGAACATTTCCGTTTTTCATGGCCTGTCTGAAGGGGGCTTCAGACTTGTGTTATTTGTGGACATTAAACATCAGTGTTCCAAATCAGAGTCCGAGGTAGAGTCGTGTTGCTGTTATCCAGCCAGAGGCTAGATGTCCAAATATCAGGAAATAAGACTCAAAATCCTGCCGTCTAATCCTCAGCTCTGGTCTGACTCAGTTCTAGTTCCTGGAACAGACAAACCAGAGTTTTTTCCCCTCAGAGTATGACTTACAAAGCATTCATTCCTACTAAGCCCCTTTTACAAGACACACCGTGACAGCAAATCAGCATAATATTACTGCAACAGTGTGTCTTATAAATGTGCCATGCCATGTTTGTGTTTATTATCAAGCACAATCTCATGAGGTGAGACATTGGAGTCACTTTTATACAATTTGAAAAACACCAGCAGTATCCAAGAATGCGTTTAAAGTCAAAAGTGTTGCATCAGTCAAAGGATAATGTAAGAAAGACGTAACATCAGCTCTTTTACCCAAAGTTTAACAGTGTTTTCTTTCATTTGCAGTGAATCAGACATCCTTCACCACGACAAACAATATGAGCCTTTCTACTCCTCATTTGTGGCTCTTTCTGCACATTACATCACCACAGTTTGTGGACAGAGTATGTATATTTTATTCTCACTTTATTTGCTACTGATACCCACAGCCAACATTCTGATTAAGAATTCAAGCTTTCAGTTTTTTTCTTCTACCAACCGGCTAATTATTTTTATAAATTTCTCTCTAGTACCAAGAAACCAGTTGCTGTCTGTTGCGGCAGCATGCAAGGTATTGATTGAATTCTCCTTGCTGCGCCTGGAGAACCCAGATGAAGCATGTGCGGTGTCACAGGTGAGATAAACAAGCAGCATGGGAAAAAAGGAAAAGTCTTGGCTTGATTTTAAGCTACATTTGCATCTTTCAGTTATATTGTTCGTGTTTTCCTGCTTTACTGTAACATAAGGCCGCTCAATTATGGCAAAAATGATAATCACAATTATTTTTGACTGAAATTGAGATCTCGATTATTTAAGATGATTATTAAGTTACTGTTGATTTTATTAATTCATTTATTTATTTGGTCATAAAAAGGCACAGGGCACAATCAGGACAAAAATACATAAGAAACAAGATCATCACAAAAACACTCGCTCTTAGTTTAGAACCCAAAGGCTGAGTTTTAACTTATAACCAATACAGACCCAAACTTGCAAATACTGACAGCAAGAATTATACTGTGCATTTATAATATAAAATAAAAAACATATTTGTTTTAGTGACGTTGCATAATTATTTAGTCCTGTCCAGTGGTGCTGTAGGCAGGGTATCCGCGGGTCCTTAAAAAGTCTTAAATTAGCTTTTCCAAATTTAAGGCCTTAAAAATCCTTAAAAATGACAAATAATCCTTAAATACAGTTTCCAAAGGTCTTAAATGTCCAAAGACCCAATAAACAAGATTCTTTTATTTCTATAAAATTTTTGTAAATTTCTAGTTAGTGTTCAGCATTTTTTGTGTATGATGTTGGCGTAAGCGGAACCGTACACATTCAGTTGGTTGTGAAAGGGGGCTATTTTTAGATGCGCACATTAGCTGGTTAAGCTAGTGGGAGCTTGCAGTTTAATGGTAACTGGATGGCTAATCCCACGTTGGCGACGTGGTTAGCACCGGTTCCAGGCAATAGCTGGAAATTATAGCTTAAATTTAATTTTAAAAAATTGCTTAAATTTGGTCAAAATGGCCTTAAAAAGTCTTAAATTTGGCTCCCATAAACCTGCAGATGCCCTGTGTAGGGGAGTGTACCAGCAATGTGTCGGTCAGAGAGATGAACTATTATTTACCAGCGTGAGGAACTTATTTCTACCTATTTATTTACAGGTCCCATCAGTTTATGTAATTATTGTCCTAGGCAGCGATCGGAGGTGTGCTGCAACCCTCCCAACCCGGTCCGACAGCAATGCAGAAACTGTGTGTGTGTGTGTGTGTGTGTGTGTGTGTGTGTGTGTGTGTGTGTGTGTGTGTGTGTGTGTGTGTGTGTGTGTGTAGCACACTGTGCATGCACATTTTGCAGTTTTTTAGTGGCTCAGGAACCTGTGGGTACAGTGTGTGTCACTCACTCCCGCTAATCCAAGAGGAAGCCGGTATTCTGACTATTCTTGCTTCCTTGTCAAATATTCCTGCTGCAGCGTGTCATGACCAGGGGAAGAGCCAGAGTATTTTTGGAGGGGGGCACAAGGGGTACAAACAATGAACCTAAGGGGGACCACCCACAACTAGTAAGAATAGGTCATGGATTTGTATCGTCATCACCGACGTAGCCTCTGAGTCCTCACCTGTTGCTTGTTACTTCAGACAACAGCGCTCTCAGTCTCGGTCTTGCAGCTTCATTTAATCTATTATTCATTTGATCGTTTATTATTCAACGATGGTAAATCATTTCTGTGTTGAGGTGAAACAGTAAAGTGATTGCTGGGGGGAAATGTGGAAAACGGGTTATCTTCCTGTTTTCCTGCTTGGAGGCATAACCACGGAGACTAAATATCTAACATAACAAAGTCTCTTCGGCTTGCTTGGATCGCAGCTGTAAGGCGACCAAACATCACCTTCCAGAGTATCTCAGTCTTTGTGTGAGTGTGTATTCTCTGCATTTTCATTCTGGTAAATTACTTCTTCTAACTTCTTCTATGGGATGACAATTTTGATTGTTTTAGCACACTGAACACAAGTATAAACACACCACTTGTTTTTGCTCCCATTTTTCATGAGCTGAACTCAAATATTTGAAAATGTGTCTACATACACAAAAGACCCATGACTCTCAAATGTTGTTCTGAAATTTGTCTACATGTATTAGTGAGCACTTTTCTTTTACCAAGAGATCCTGCCTCACAGGTGTGGCATATCAAGGGGCTGATTAGACAGCATGAATAATGTACAGGTGTGCCTTCGACTACTGGAAACAGGCCCACCCTCTGGCTCGGCCCTGGTTACGACAGTTTCACTCTTGTTTACAGTATAGTAGCACGCTTATTAAGCACGGTTTATTTTTAATAGGTGATCAAAACTCAAATGCAGAACTGTAGTATTAACAAAAATACAGTGTTTATGGAGATGTATTTATGAAAAAGACCATGTTTGTCATAATTCTGTGAATGACTGTAAACAATGGGAGAAATGTCTTGTTTACAGTATAATAATGATATTTTACACGCTATTTACAAGCTAACTGTCAGGTAAACATACAACAAGCAGTAATATAACAACTTCTAGAGGTAGCGTGTCTCTTCAGGTAAACAGCCTCTGATGTAGTAGTCGGTCTGCGTATGCGCGTTTCCCCAAAGTAGCACATACCGACGGGTACCACGGATAGTCGGAACACGGGTTCTGAGAGCCGTTTCTTTCATGACACAACACTACATCATTCCCTTTTCTAATATGTGGAAGGACGGTTTCAGGACAGGAGGAGTGTTTTGCTATCTGCAGGAAATGTCGACAACAGTATCCAGAAAGTTGCTAAAGGTTATCAGAGATGTTTCTAGGTTGTGCGCTAGGTACTTTTAGAATTTAAAAAGTTAAGGACGTCTGAAAAGCTGTTAGAATTAGCGACAAAGCCGCTAAGTTGGCAATACTGTGGGGAGAATGCTTGATTTGCAACTCGGAGCAGCACAAGAGGGAGGAGCAAATAATCGGCTTGTTTTGTTTCTATAATCGTTCAAAACTCAAATCGTAATTGTGGTTAAAATTCGATTAATTGAGCTGCCCTAATGTAACATTATTTGCATTTTTCTGCTCTATTATTTTCTAAATGAAGATGATTATGTTGTGTACCCAAACTGTGTAAAACTGAATCATTTTTTGTACAGAAACACTTGATTCTTCTAATAAAAGGACTTTGCACGGGGTGCAGCAGACTGGACCGCACAGAAATCATCACCTTCACTGCTATGATGAAGTCTGCCAAGTTGCCTCAAACTATCAAGACCCTGTCAGATGGTGTGTTTTAAATTTTTTTATCAATCTTAAAATGTTTCTTTGGCTTTTGGAGAGATCAAAGAGCAGTTTATAGCATCGGCTTTGTGGGTTGTATAGAATACATTTTGAATATGCAGGGCTTTTCCTGGCAGAGGTGGTACCATCCTAACATGCGCCAGCACATGCATACTCTGCATTCGACTGCCTCACTTTTTTAAAGGCAAAATATTTTTTTGTTAAGTGTTCTAATCTAAGCTTCTGTCGATTAATTGAATATTCCATTTGACAGCGTTTCAAGTGAAACAAAACTGGTTTGCTGCTAAAAAAAATCTAATAAAACAACAAATTATCAGGATGAAAAACAGACTCTTATTATAAAAGGCTCAATAATATGCATTAGATTGGTGTTTAGTTTCCTTTTTCCCATCTGATGTTTATAGTTAAAATATTTTTAAATATTTGACCTACATTTCAGTAACATTTTAGGTTTGTATTAATAACACTCATCTTGGTCAAAAAAAACACATAAATATATCCAGTAAAATAAAATGCATTTCATTAACATGCCTTTGTATTGGAAATGGTAATAACATTCATTTCTGCTGCTAACAATGTAACGGTGGCATGTCTATTATGTACGGGTTGGCAATAATCCAGTTTAAATTATGTTCAAAGATAGAAGCGTTTGTGAATTATATACTACAACTGCTTGCTGTACATCCTGCGGCAGCAGACTCGTATCTGCAGCAGTTCTGATCCGTAGCGCTGCAGGATGCAGAATAAACAGATGGTGGGGACTTTTCATCTGCTTGTAGAGTTTAGTCTTTCTAGTTTTACGGTCATCACATATTTTTCTGTGAGATTGCTACCCGTTAGCTTTAGCATTAGCCAATCTGCATGAAGCTGCACTTTTGATCCCAAACTTTGAACAGGTTCTGCCTTTGCTGGTTCCTGTATTTTCCTCCACTGCATCCAGATGACCACACTGTGCGCCAGCAAAAAGCATTTTTCTTACACGTAACTTACTTTTGTTCAATAAAGTTCTGGGGAAAATAGCAATTCAAAGATGTTGCACCAGTGCTACGTTTAAAAATAGACAGACACGCACAGACAGTTTTTTTCGTCGCACTGTACCGCCTTGCTCTGATATGAAAGAGCCTGGGGGAAAATCAGGACGTCAGCACCAACCACAGATATGTACCAACTAGCGAGAAAAGCAATTTTTGATCTTTTTCTGCAGCGGTTTTAGTGCTTTTCGGTGCACCGCTGCAGATACAGCTCCCCTGTAGTGGCGCAACGCTGCAACTGCAGTTAAAATAACACCCATTTCGCTGGGGGCAGAGAAATCAGGCTGGGGCGGCACAAAATTAGCTGGTTGATTTGAATGCAGGAAAAACCCTGATATGTTATTACTGTAAATGAAAACTATCAGAATCCAGGTAGTAGTGACTAAAAAAAATGTCTGTTTTATTTTAAATGTTTTAGTGGAAGACCAGAAGGAGTTGTCCAGTACTGTCAGCCCAGAGCTACGACAAAAAGAAGTCCAAATGAACTTCTTTAATCAATTGACTTCAGTTTTTAACCCAGACCTCACCACCATCTTGGGCTCTCCATCAGCATCACACATGCAGGTAAGTAATGAGAGACAGTCAGACAGTTCACCAGTTTGTTCAAGTCAGTCTTTTCACACATTTTTGTTTTCATTTATAAATTTGCTGGCTTTAACCTGCGCTAAGGTTTCATTACTTGTTTTGTTTTTTCCTCTCAACTTTAGGTGGAGAGCGACTGTGACGACCAGTCCATGGATCAAGCCATTCAGGCTAAAATGAAGAATGCGTTTGTTTCTCAGAATGTGTCGAGCCTACAGGAACTTGGTGCGTTTAGGGGCGCCTTTGGTTTATTGATTGTAGCTGTAACAAATGGTTTTATATTTGTTTTTTGTTTTTTTTGACCATATAGACATGTTTTTTGTATTATTTATTTTAATTGATTAACAAATTACTATTCTCTTTTCTGCCTAATTTATCTTGTCAGGTGGGTCTGAAAAGTTACTGCGCGTGTGTCTCAACCTGCCCTACTTTTTACGTTACATCAACCGTTTCCAGGATGCTGTTTCAGCCAACTCTTTCTTCATCATGCCTGCTACGGTGGCTGACGCTACTGCTGTCCGCAATGGGTATTTATTTTTGGATTAGATTGATGCAGAACATTCACAAATGCACTTTACTGTCCTTCACTTACATTTCTTCAAATTATGATGACTATCAAACTGGTTCTTAGCTTCCATTCGCTGGTAATTGACGTGACCATGGCTCTGGACACGCTCTCCCTGCCTGTACTGGAACCTCTGACACCGGGGAGACTGCTGGACATGACTGTGCTGGCTCTGAGTTGTCTCTACGCTGGTAGGTGTTGAGTCTCTTTGAGGGAAACAAGACACGAGTAAATCATACTGGCATAAAGCTAATAACTAAAGAATGTAATCAACGAGAGAAAACCACTAACTGTTCTTATACCTACTGTGTCGGCAGTTGAACTCTGCTGTGGGAGTGCATAGTTAACAGCTGAACTGTTAAGTCTTAGGCCCTGTCCACACGTAGCCGGGGATCTGCCAAAATGTAGATATTTTCCTACGTTTTGGCCTGTCATCCACACGAAAACGGATCTTTTTCACACGAAAACGGATCTTTTTAAAAACTGCGGCCAAAGTGAAGATCTGTGTTTTCTCGGTTTTGGGTGTCTGCGTGTGGACGGACAAAACCGGAGTTTTAAGGTCCGCAACGTCACTTTCCGCGACAAAAAAATGCTGACATCACGTGTGCGACCTGTGTTTACACTAGCCGGCATCACGGAAGCTTTCAGAGCTGCGCTCTGTCACTACCCGATCCATCAATCGTCCAAGCGCTTTCTGCTTGTTTGTTTTTGCAAGCGGAATTACTGCTCCTTGCGGAAGACCACAGACGAAGGACGAGGTTAAGAACGGGGGAAGTACTGCCACCTACAGGTCTGGCATGTCCATAACAACGTATTTATCCGGGTACGTGTGGACAGAGTTTGTTTTAAAACGCGGTGGTGTGGATGCAAGTTTTTGGAGGGGCGGATATTCGTTTTCAAAAAACCCCGGCTACGTGTGGACTAGGCCTTAAAGTGCTGTATGTTTGTTTAGGTGTGAGTGTGGCCACGTGCATGGCCATATTACAGGTGGGGAGTGGCTTGCCGCTTCGTTCTGCCTCCACTGGCACCAAGGAAGAGGACTATGAGAGTGATGCTGCCACCATTGTTCAGAAATGCGTGAGTGTCATGAGTACATTAAACACACAGTGTAGTATCTTAATTAGAAATGCGGTTAATTAAATATTTTTGTTATTTAGGCTCTGATTTTAATGTTTTGATGAATTGTCTGAGTTCTAATGAAGTCAAAACATGTCCCTGAACAGTTGGAGATTTATGAAATGATTGGACAAGCTATCAGTAACTCTCGCAGAGCTGGAGGAGAGGTGAGTCCCAGGTTATGGGGAGCTCTGGAATAGATTTTTTTATTTCTTTGCAGTATAAGAAAATACAAAATTGTAAAACACTTTTTGCATTCCAGCATTATCAGAACTTCCAGCTGCTCGGAGCCTGGTGCCTCCTAAACAGCCTGTATCTGATTCTTAACCTGAGCCCTACTGCCCTGGCCGATAAAGGGAAGGAGAAGGATCCCCTCGCTGCCCTTCGCGTCCGGGATATCGCTGCTCGCACCAAGGATGGTGCAGGGTCTCCTAAACTCGGTCCTGGAAAAGGGTAATTATAAATAAGTAACTTACTTTGTTCTTATTCTGCAATATTTATTCTGTTAACACTGACTTTATAAACCTGGAGTGAACCGTAGTTACTGCTGTCTCTCTGGATATTTATGGCGGTGCTTGTTAAAGGTATGTGTGATTTGTGTCACAACTGTCCATTTCATGTGGTTTTGCTCCAAAGGCACCAAGGGTTTGGGATCTTATCTGTTATTCTGGCCAATCACGCCATCAAACTTTTGACTTCGCTTTTCCAGGATTTGCAAGTAGAAGCTCTACACCGGGTAAGTAAACTCACAAATATAGCGTAGCTTTCTGTTGTACTACAACGCGACTGCTGTATTACACACGCTTTTCCTCAGTCCTGTTTCTTGTTTTTGTAAATATCTATGAAATATATGTCTGTCTCTTCTGAAGTTGGATTAATAATTTGGTCTGTTTTGCTCTGAACACACAAAAATCTGTATTTTAGATACGGTATGTCTACCTGAATGTATTTAATAACAAAAATCCACATGTTGGGGTCAGTTTTCTATTGAAATTCCTTTCTTGCTTGAAAAAGCATTCCTAGAAAAGCAGACGTGGTAGTTTATGAGCTGGTTTAACTAGACTTTGGGCTTTTTAACATTTCACAAAGGAGAAGTAGCCCTAAAAGCAATGTATATTTGTCCACCTCCAAAATCTACAGGGCTGGGCAAGTGATGGCCCACCAGCTGAGCTCAACATTATGGCACAGAGCACGTCAATCCAGAGGGTGCAGAGACTCATCGACTCTGTTCCCCTCACAAATCTGCTCTTCACCCTTCTCTCAACGTCCTACAAAAAGGTACTTGCATTCATAAATCTTAAAACTATAGTTTCCAGCCCTCAGAGTATTTTTCAAATAGCTTTGTTTCATAAATAATAGAAAGGAGTGTGATTCAGAAGATTGTGTTAAAATAGTTTCCTGTTTGCTCCCACCAGGCTTGTGTTCTCCAGCGCCAGAGAAAGGGCTCAGTTAGCAGCGATGCAAGTGCTTCTACGGACTCAAACACCTACTATGAGGATGATTTCAGTAGCACAGAGGAGGACAGCAGCCAAGGTACTTCTGATGCTCTATTTAACTTCTAATATTTACCGTTGGATATAGACGAATGTAACAGCACAACGTAGCAGAACACGAGTTTATCTAACTTTTTAAAACACATTAAGAGATTAAAAAACTCCGACTGAAAAGACTTGGAGAAAATGTTATATTTTTTAGTATGTGGGGGATTTATTTAGATCTTGCAGCTCAATCAATGCCAGGAATTTGCATTTAATGAGTCTTGAATAATGAAAGTGGAACATTGAACTGTATCCATATCGATGAAGAAAGCAGAGCTGCATTTGTATGTTTAAGTACCGGGTCAGAGATCCTCAGTAGAGGATGAACAAATTCATCTGCACACATGTCAATAATTTCTTGTCCCTTCGTTACATAATGACAGTGTAGTTGACAGTGTTTACTATTTCAGCAGAGAGAAGAGAGGAGAAGACAAATGCAGCTTGTGTCTCAGGTCAGCAGTTTTCTGTCCTCAGGTCAAAGATTCAGTGTCCACATCCCTGTCTTAGATTTTTATTTGTTTGTATTTTCTTTATTTATTGTTTGTCAACACAAATTTAGCTGTGAACGTAATTAGGCTAAATAATGACCAAGCCAGAGATGAACAAACCTTAATATAAACAATCTTGTAATGTATGTTTTTGTCGGAGAGTCGTCTGATTTTGTAGGATAATGCCAGTCCGACTGATGCGTGGGTGCTCATCATTTTTACTATTAAAATCTGATTGCTGTATAACCTAACTAATATTAGCTTTAATAGTTATGTTTAATGTTGACAGCTCATCTCGTTAGTAAAACCACCGTAGGTCAAAGTGACCCTTACATTCACACCAGATTTTTATTGCACAGATTTGATTTTAGCCATATTAGCGTTTATAATTGATAAATAAAATGACACTTTTGAAGAATAAACTGTTTATATAATTCATCTTCCAACATTAATGTTACATATTGGAAGATTATTGGTATTAGTAGCCTATTGACTTGGTTCTTGAAGTATATGTTTTTAAATGTCTCAGGGTAGTTTATGGTTAAGATTCACAGGAGTGACGTCAGTATAAAGATAACATAAGACCCACATCAAACTAGTGGTTTCATTGTTAAATGATAAATTCAAATCAAACATAAAAGCTTAAACATTCATTTGAAATGTTTTTGTATGTTGCATGCAGTTGTGAAGAAGAGCTTAGTGTGATGCTCCTTTTAAAGCAGAAAAGTTTTATTGTGTTTTAAAATGTAAACGGGAAGCATCCAGATGGATTAACTGGGGCAGCAGTGGCTCAACAGGTTGAGCGGGTTGTCCAGTTATCGGAAGGTTGCAGTTTCGATTCCGGCTCCGGACAGAGAATTCTGCTGTTGTGTCCTTGGGCAAGACACTTTACCCACCTTGCCTGCTGGTGGTGGGCAGAGGGACCGATGGCGCCTGTGCTCGGCAGCCTCGCCTCTGTCAGTGCGCCCCAGGGCAGCTGTGGCTACATGGTAGCTCATCACCATCAGTGTGTGAATGGATGAATGATACACTGTAGTGTAAAGCGCTTTGGAGTCCTTACTCTGAGATGTGCTATACAAGTGCGGGTCATTTATCATTTAAAAAAAAGGATTCAAGTTTTGAATGGAAACCCTATTGAAATGTAGCCTGAGCAAGTGTTGGTGATTCAACTAGATGTTGCTTAGCTTTAGTTTTATATGGTGAGTCCTCCCTGGAAACAAACCCCTAGAAAAGGTTCCTGGTTTCTTGTTCTGATTGTTGTGAGGTATTTGTTTAGTGGGATCAATAAGGTGTGAGACCTCGTGTAGTTGAGATCATCCCACATATGAGAATTTATAGTCTGGCCATGACCCGTTGACGGCTCTCACTCTAGGGCGGGGTTTACAGTTGTCTTCTAAATTGTCTTGCATGCTATTGGACAACGAACAACGTTACATGCTCATTGATGTCAGGTAACGGAGCAGTCCGCCATATGCCGTCGAAGATGACGCAAATAAATCCTATTTCTAAATAAAGGACTTAATTCTGCTCTTGACTCAAAGAAAAGCTCAAGTCTAAATAATCCAAAGGTGATGCCAAGGCCGCTTCCGTGGCTAACTAAAGCCTGAGTCATGCTTCTGAGTCTGCGTCGGTGCGGAGACACGCAGCGCCGTTATCCGTCTTCGCGAGGGCTCTCGTCCTTGCGGGCCTGCCAGAGAGCCCTCGCAAGGACGGACGGAGTCGAGCTCTCTTTTCTAAACATCCATCTGTCGAGACAGAGAATGCAAGCTTGTGATTGGTCAGGGCACCGCTGTCGTCTACACCGCTGCCATTGCGCCCTCAAGAACATGAGAGCCGAGGATAACTAGCGGCAGACACGGAGAAGATTGAAGAATACCTCGTGAAAAAACTCCAAAAATATGAACGTTTAATTCCCCGTGACTGGAGGAGCGAAAATATACGCAGCAAGTGTTTTATTTGTGGACTGAAATGACAGGAAACGTGGGTTTAGAGGTGGTGAGAAGGTGGAGGAGGATGAGAGACAAATTTCTCTGTGTTAAAAAGTCTCTTATATAAAACAAAACGCAATATAAACACACTATCTTGGATCGATACATGACAGGATACCACAGAACAGCTCTACGCCCTCTGTTGTCCTGGTGGCGAATTGCTTTGCCACACTCCCCAGGAGACGAAGAATTATGAGGGCAAAATGTCTCCGTCCGTGCGTGCATGTCTCTCCCTGTTGGAGCTGACGGAGAAGCATGACTCGGGCCTTAGTTTCGCTCAGTCGCAGTAACATCTCATCCACCAAACAGAAAGCTGTGACTGGCATGGCACCAGTCTGTCTGCTGCTGTGGAGGTTTCAATAGAGCGTGGCTAGACCAACATGCAGATCAAAATCACTTTACTTTGGAAACTTTAAATGTATGTTTAAGGGGGGAAACATTCATCTGAGTGTTTTTGATAAGTTACAGGCTTTGTTGATCCCTGCCTGCGTTGCCTTTGGTGTATATTGTTACGAAACATTTTTAATTAAAGAATGTTTTTATTTTAATTTGTCACCCATGCCAGTTGGTTGAGCTTAAGCAGAGTAGGGAAACCTACTTTGTCACTGCTGAATGTCAACAGGCTAGTTTATTTAGCAAAATAATGTTTTAATACTACATGATAACCAATAGTTACATACAACTGCACATAGAAAGCAGTAATAAATCCAACCCACTGCTTTAAATTTGCCAAATATCCTGAAATGGAAACACTAATAATCCAATTTTACTTAAAAATTACCTTTGAATTAATAGAAATATTATTAAAACCCAAAATCTAATCTCTGGCAATTTTCTTCTTGACACGTAATGTGTCAGTGTTTCAGTGAGATATCAGATGGAGAATAACAAATTATGTATGTTGCATCAGGTGGGAATTGGATCCTAGCATCGTCTGTCTCATTGTTGCCTGTGTCACAAATGCATGCATAGGAATGTGCACACGCAGAACCAGCTGTGAATTTAGTCATGCATGCTTAAAGGATTATATTTTTGAAGAAATTCATTCTAGGAATCCAGTTTTAAGTAATTCTTGTTTAAATGAAAAACTCGCTTGGGTAATCTGAAGAGTGATTGGGTGAAAATTGAATGCTTTACATCTGAGGGGTGTACTACAGAACAATCTACATCGCTGGGCTTTATTTTTTGGTGCAAGCTGGCTAAACAAATCCTAAAACTACTTATTGATAACAAGTACAACAAATGTAGTTTTTTAATCTAGATTTTCTTCCTCAGACTTAGTTTTTTAGATCAGAACAAGAATGTCGTAAACTAGTTTTGTTTCACTCTGACTCTGTCCAAGTCCTTCTTTATAATGGCTTTAACATACTTTGAAAAACAATTAGACCAATTAGGTTAACTATTAGCAGGGTTGTAGCCCTGCAAGCCATCCTGTACATGTAAATGTGTAGGCTGGCCACGACCCATTCAAACCACCTAGTTGTGGGGCAGAATCTACGGTCGTCTCTCCGCACTCTATTGGACGGCACGAGGACCAGTCGGAACAATGAGCAAGTTGACGTATTTTTTACCACGGAAATCGTTCAACGGGGTAGTCTGCCATACATAGTTGATGAAGAAACAAATACGTCTTTGTTTTCTATAGAGGACTAAAGTACCTTTATCTGCTCGTGTCTCAACCAAACGCTCAAGTCTAAATCGTCCAAAGTTGATGCCAAAGTCATTTCAAGTGAACGTCGTTCCAGGGCCGACACCATCTTTGTAGTTTTACATCGTTGCAGCTCTAGTGTTCAGCACACCCACTAAACATAGATTGCTGTGACTGGCAAGACACAAAACTGTTTGGGCCAATGGTAGACCTGCTGATGCTTCAAAGGAGCGTGGCTAGACCGACCTGCGAAGCAAAACCTTTTGCTACTTCTACGGTTTTATTCTAGATTTTTAGGCTAGCAGTATACTGGACTGATGAGCAAATCGGGAAATATTATGAAAAAAAGCTTTCTTTGTAGTACACCTCTCCTTTTACAATTAAAAGCAGTTCACAAGAGTGCAAGATAATTCTAAGAAGGCACAATAAACATTTCAGAGTTTTTTATTGGATATTTTATAGCGTTCTTTAGAACTTTGGTTTACCTGTTATTGTAGAAGAAACAAAACATTGTAACAAAGATTTGTCTTAACCTCCATAAAAGAAAAGTCTAATAGTTGCAATTTTGGGGGAAAAAAATAAAATAAAAATTTTTAAGAGAATTCTGTCTTTTTTGGGGCACTCGCACTAAGTTCTAGTGAGTTTGTTCACTATTCCCTGTAGTCGATAGTTCTTGTCTTCTGCTTGTACTGTGTTGAAAGTCTCATGAACCAACGTGAAGCTTTTTGTTACATATTTATGACTCCACTTCTGTTGCCTCATTACCTGTGGAGTTTTCACAATTCTAGTGAAAGAAACCAGTCTGAATTTTTTTATTTGACTTTTTTGACAGATGATGATAGTGAACCCATCTTGGGGCTGTGGTTTGAAGAGACGATTTCACCAACCAAAGATAAAGTGGCTCCCCCTCCCCCTCCTCCGCCCCCGCCCCTAGAAACATCGCCCAGACTCAAGAGTCCCAACAAACAAAATCCAAGTGAGAACGGCAACATTTTAGCCGGTCGCAAAGATCCAGAACTGGTAAATATAAGTTTTTTTTTGTTTTGTTTGTTTTTTCAAATGACATGTCTCAAACACCTCAGGATAAGTTTTCTTTCACTCTTTCTTGTTTCTGCAGTTCCTTGGTTTAGCCTCCAGCATCCTGAACTTCATCACCACCTCTATGCTGAAGTCCAGGAACAACTTCATCCGCAACTACCTGAGTGTCTCCCTCACAGAGCAACACATGGCCACACTCGCCGGCATCATTAAGGACGTGGACAAAGATGTCAGAGGTATATTACCATTTCAAAAACAAACCATCTTAGTAACACAGGCCTGTTTACCATAATCATTAATGATAAGATTGATTTTTGTACCTCAGGTTCCTCAGATGAAGCATTTGCTCTCGCTCTGTACCACTTCAACCACACGCTAGTCACCTCGGATCTTCCATCCCCGGTCTTGCAGGTAAGAGGGAAGGATTTTTTTATTTCTAGTACTTGTTCACAGTGAAATTTACCATGCTGTTTACGTGTGTTTTCATGTCGTTCACAGAACACGCTCCTTCAACAGTTAGGGGTTGCTCCATTTTCAGAGGGTCCCTGGCCTCTGTACATCCACCCTCAGTCCTTATCAGTCCTTTCCAGACTTCTCCTCATATGGCAGCATAAAGCCAGCGTGCAGGGAGAACCGGATGTGCCGGAGTGTATGAAAGTCTGGGAAAGGTGAGACGGTACAATGACAAGAAAATCACAGCACCATCTGTTAGACTATATTGTAAAACCTGCCAATGATTCGAAAATAAACAACTACTGTTGGACACTGTAATCACACCTGAGCTGTCTTCTAGACTATTTTTTTTCTTTCCTATTCTCAGATTTTTGGGAACCTTAAAACAACACACCATCCAGGGTTCTGTTCACGGAGAAGACGACCTTAACGTTGAACACCTTCAGCTGCTGCTGCTTCTCTTCCACAATCTGTCAGAACGCGGTCGTCGATCGGTGCTCACCATGATCACTCAGGCCATCGCTGATGTGGCGCAGAGCAGAGACTCCCAGCTGAAGTCTGTACCCCTCAACATGGCCCGCTTGTTGCTGGTTTTTGACTACCTGCTGCGCCACTTCTCCAGGGCCCCCGTATACCTCTTTGAACAGGTTAATGCTTCTGTTTGTCACAGTAGCAGGAACATTACAAATGATGAAATTATTGGCTTTATTTGGGACTTGAAACTTGGCTGAAGTACTCTGCAAATGTAATAATTGTAGGTGCAGTACAATCTCCTCACCCCACCGTCCACTGGACCAAGTTCTGCTCAGGAAAGTGGCAAACGCAGCAATCTCCCTCTTTACTATGGATTTAAAGAGGTGGAGGAGAACTGGGCTAAACACTGTTCCACTGGTAATGACTGAATGATTACATTTATTAATGTCCCTGATTTTTATGTCATCTTATTAAATTATTATTATTATTATTTTTAAAGATTCCAGTAATCAGCCCAAATTCTACTGTGTACTTTCTCCTGAAACCTCTGAAGATGACATCAACAGGCTGGACAGCAAGGTGAGAATCTTAAAGCAGAGTTGTGTTCATTAGCATCATACAGTTTTATTTTCTCATAAAATATATTTTGTTATTTTGGCAGGTTTTTTCAAAGCTTGGGAATGGGGGAGTTAAGTATGATGAACTGTATGCTTGGCTCATCTCCCTTTTGGAAGCAGGCTCTCATTTTGACACAGCCAGAAGACAAGAGAACAAACCCGTTACTCCTTTGGTGAGTATTAGTCACATGTTCCTGTTTTACCACATTGCATAACACACCTGTCACCTCCAGTTCTGTTACCATTCAGTAAAAAAATAGATGAATGTTTTAATATTGCATTAAAGGACTTGTATCACTACTTTCTGCTGACTTGTAGCCCTGCTGAAGTTTTAGCTGTCCTAGAAACAGAAGATCCCTTTTATTAAATATATTGCTTCATCACCACATAGGAGGCCTGCTCCCTTCAGTACTACTTCCTGGTGCTATGGAGAATTCTGGGTGTGTTGCCACCTTCACAAGCTTTCATGGAGCAGCTAAAGACTGGTTGCAGTGACCCCAGTGAAAGTGACATCCTTCACACGCTGCGTTGGTCCTCACGTTTGGGGTTATCTACATATGCCAACTGGATCAAGGTTTGTGGAATCTGTAATGGGCATCACTTTTATATATTTATTTTTAAGAGAGACAAAGAATAATTGTCGTCGTCGTCGTCTTCCTCCGCTTATCCGGGTCCGGGTCGCAGGGGCAGCATCCCAACTAGGGAGCTCCAGACCGTCCTCTCCCCGGCCTTCTCCACCAGCTCCTCCGGCAGGACCCCAAGGCGTTCCCGGACCAGATTGGAGATGTAACCTCTCCAACGTGTCCTGGGTCGACCCGGGGGCCTCCTGCCGGCAGGACATGCCCGAAACACCTCCCCGGGGAGGCGTCCAGGAGGCATCCTGACCAGATGCCCAAACCACCTCAACTGGCTTCTTACAATCCGGAGGAGCAGCGGTTCTACTCAGAGTTCCTCCCGAATGTCCGAGCTCCTCACCCTATCTCTAAGGCTGAGCCCGGCCACCCTACGGAGGAAACTCATTTCAGCCGCTTGTATCCGCGATCTCGTTCTTTTGGTCATTACCCAAAGCTCATGACCATAGGTGAGGATTGGGACGTAGATCGACCGGTAAATCGAGAGCCTGGCTTTCTGGCTCAGCTCCCTCTTCACCACGACAGATCGGCTCAGCGTCCGCATCGCTGCAGATGCTGAACCAATCCGCCTGTCGATCTCCCGATCCCTCCTACCCTCACTCGTGAACAAGACCCCGAGATCTTTAAAGAGCAAGTCACCCCCTACAAGAAGCGTACTTCACTCCCGCTTCATGTTTGAAAAATGCAACAAATGCTGTTGCCTAGCAGACCGAGAGGGTGGAGCCACTAACAAATACACACACCCACGACATTGTGACATCATAATGTACCAGTTTACATCATATCATACCTCTTAGCCAATAGCGGTGGCAGATTTAAATTCAAATGCAGTGAAGAGTTTTTACCTGACAACGGCACAACACTGCCAGTTTCAGGCAGAAAATTTAAATTTCAACTAAGATGCACTAAAGTGCAAAACTATTTACACATGTCTGCAGCACAATTAGACATGCATTTAGATAGTTTATCAGAAAAAATTGTTGATTTGGGGGTGACTTGCTCTTTAAACTCCTCCATTTGAGGTAGGACCTCTCCCCCAACCCGGAGTTGGCAAGCCACCCTTTTCTGGTCGAGAACCATGGTCTCAGACTTGGAGGTGCGGATCCTCATCCCAGCCGCTTCACACTTGGCCGCGAACCTACCCAGCAAGAGCTGAAGGTCAGAGCTGGATGAAGCTAGGAGGACCACATCATCCGCAAAAAGCAGAGACGAGATTCTCCTGCCACCAAACTCGACACACTCCACACCACGGCTGCGCCTAGAAGTTCTGTCCATAAGAATAATTGGTTTGACTTTATTCCAGAGTCATTCACACAGTTGGTTGATTTCCCCACTTTTTGAACCCGGGTGTTTTGTGTTTAAGTTACTAACTTTGATTTTCTTGTGTGATGTATTATATTCATAATCTGATGTCTGTTCCTGTCGATGTTATCGTTAACAGGAGCACTTGGTGAAGCTGGGAATGAAAGCAGACCAAGCTGCTTCACTTGTTGAGACGACAGCTGCAAAGTGCAGCACTCTTAAATATGATGTGGAGCTAGCAGAGGAGTACATCGCCAGACAGGTAACGATTTGGACATTTCTCTGTTTTTCTCTGCAGTAATGTTTTTTAAGTACTCATCCCGCTTTTCAACTTAATCCTGTTGCAGATTTCTACCTTCTCAAACGTTGACCTGAACGCTGTCCTTCCACTTCATCAGTTGCCTTCTCTTCAAGCTATTTACACTCTGGATGCAGTCATCTCTAAAGTGCAGGTTTCTTTAGATGAGCATTTGTCCAAGGTTGCAATTGAGGCAGACACCCAAAAGTCCTCTGATATCACAAAGAACCT
The DNA here is from genome assembly GCF_043380555.1 of Nothobranchius furzeri. Lineage (NCBI taxonomy): Eukaryota > Metazoa > Chordata > Actinopteri > Cyprinodontiformes > Nothobranchiidae > Nothobranchius > Nothobranchius furzeri. The sequence continues at coordinate 32,600,408 of NC_091755.1, forward strand.
GCTGCCTGCTACTCTGCAGCTCACAGACATTTACACAGCCTTCACAAGGTGAGGAGGAACTTCCCCTCTGTGTCTGTTTTAAGTTAAATAGGATCTTGGGTAACTGTAGAGAAAAGGCCCTCTTTGAGTCGTGCTTAGACATTTCAAACTTTATATTTTAGGAATTTATCTTTCACTTATTCTGAAAGCAGTTGTCCTGATCGGAGCTTGAAACCAAACTTGTCTTCACCAGATCGTACCTTCTAATGAATATCCCAGAGGAAGGAGAAAACAAGCTGACTGACGCAAAGCTCCAAGGTTTTGCTGCAGTCCTGTCCATTGGCTCCAGCCGCTGCAAGGCAAACTTGCTGGGTACATAAAAATGACTACAAAATCTAGTTAAGCATTTGCTTTTAAAGTTTTTTGTATGTGTACTTTAATATGTGTTTTTAAAATCACACAGGTCATAGTTTGATGCAGAACTTGCCTTCAGCTGTTCAGACCACATGTGAGACTTGGACCAACGTCCACACCAATGAATTCCCTAACGTCGGCTCCTGGGTATGGCTAACAAGTTGTTACATGATGCTCGCTTAAGGTTCTTTTTGTTTTAGATATGACCAAGCTCCATACTCCAGCACACTGAGTATCTAAGGGTGAAGCGTCTGCGTGTTTGTTCTCTTGCACAGCAGCACATGCAGTTAGTATTCTTAGATGATTAGCAATACATTAGTAATTTTAAGTTGTTATTTCATACCATATAAAAGTGTGGAGAGTGAGTTACTGTAAGTTCTTTTGACTGAAATTAGTAAAGAGAGCACAATAGAATTTCTAAATGGTAAAGTGTGCTTTTCTTTCTTGGATGAGCAGTAGGAGTGGGATTCACCTCACAATAAGATGGCAGTACACACTGCATGGCCTACAATGTTAGTTTTGTAACCGCAACTTTAATTTATTGTAATTCTAAAATTACTGAGCAAGAAATTCCAGAATTAGAGGATTTATTTTTAGTTAGTAGCTATACATTGTCTGTGTCTTTGTGCTGACCAGGCCCGTGTGTTATCTAAGAATTGCACAGTCCTGCAGCAGAAATTCAACTTGACTCGGTTTTTATTGTTTGTTTTAGTTTTTGCATATTCTGGCTCAATGCACCCAGCACATCAAACCAATATGCAACTGTACCAGCAAACGCCACTGAAGAACTTTTGTTTTTTTGTTGTTTTCAGCGAAATGCGTTCGCCAATGATACTATTCCATCAGAGAGCTACATCAGTGCTATCCAAGCAGCTCATCTGGGCACTCTGAGCTGCCAGTCCCAGCCTTTGACCGCCTCTCTTAAGCACATCCTTCTCTCCTTGGTTCGCCTCACCGGTGACCTCATTGTGTAAGCTCTTATTTAGTCCAGTTTAAAAATTGAGTATCTAACTCTAAAGGGATGCATTTTATTCACAAGAGTCCTGCTGCATGCTTGTCTCTTCAGCACAGAGGAGCTGAATCCCTCACAGGTTGTGAGCTCCCTGCTGCCCCTCCTCCTGGAGACGAGCACAGAGTGTGTAGCAGAAATTAGCAGCACCTCGTTGGAGCGTATCCTTGGCCCATCAGAATCAGATGCCTTCTTAGCCCGGATCTACGAGCGCCTAGTGACCGGGTGTTACAACATCATTGCCAACCACTCCGACCCTCTTAGGTATGCCAGTAGGACCATAAAGCTGCTGTACCTGCTTATGTAATTCTCCAATTTATAGATGATTTTTATTTGTTGCATCTGCATTGGTTTAGTTTTTTTGCTGATTTCACAACTCTCATCTTTCAGTGGTTTGGATGAGTCCATTCTTGAGGAATGCCTTCAGTACCTGGAAAAGCAGCTGGAGAGCAGTCAGGTCCGAAAGGCAATGGAAGAGTTCTTTTCCTTCAGGTACCAGTTTAACCCACAACACCAGCACCATCATTTCACATTTTCCAACAGAATGAAATGTGTTTTTATTATCTTTTTATTTTCCAGGGGTGAGCTTGTCCAGATAATGATGGCAACTGCCAATGAAAACCTGTCGGCAAAGTTCTGCAACCGGGTGCTGAAGTTCTTCACCAAACTTTTCCAGCTCAGTAAGTTAAAGATGAATAAAAAGTTACATTTTAACCGTTTGAAGCATAACAACGATTTTTTTCATCTCCAGCGGAGAAGAGTCCAAACCCAAGCCTGTTAAGTTTGTGCGGCTCTCTGGCCCAGCTGACCTGTGTGGGGCCGTCTCGTCTCCAGTCCTGGCTCACGCGCATGACAGCCGCCCCACCGAAAGACTCGGAGCAACTGGAGGTCGTGCAGGAAAACCGCCAGCTTCTTCAGCTGCTCACAACTCACATCGTTCGTGACAATAGTCAGGTGGGCGAGGGAGTTTGCACCGTCCTCCTCAGCACGCTCATTCCCATGGCAACAGATATGCTGGCCAATGGTGATGGGACAGGCTTTCCTGAGCTCATGGTCATCATGGCCACACTTGCCAGTGCTGGACAAGGAGCTGGTCACCTGCAGCTTCACAGGGCAGCGATCGACTGGCTAACCAGATGGTGAGAAGCCAAGTTTACACACACACAGAACTCCCAATTATTATTATTGGGCATGTTTCCATTACCAGAACTCCAGGGTAGTTCCTGGGATGGGGAACTTGACCAGGAGATAGGATGTCCCAGTCCTTTCAGCTGTTGTATCTCCATTCAGATCCAGCCCTTTGAGAACTTGTACAGACGTCAGCATATCACGACTGCTTTGGCAGTGAGTGATGTCACTGATCAGCCCCAAAAAGCATCCAAAGTAACATTAATAATCAAAGCATTTATTTTGTTGAAGTATATCATAATTTAATCCATTCAGAGGACAAGAGCAGCTTTGAGTTTTGTGGGACAAGCTCCGTTAATTAAGTCTGTGGGGGAATTCCACCGAGTTTTCCGGTGTCGGGAGTTTGATTTTAAATGTGATCGATGCTTTTTTTTTTTTTTTTTTTTTTTGCTTTCATTCTGCTTCACCAGCTACTCTTCTAATTGTACTGCTGCTGGTTGTTTTGGATGTCTGCTGATGTCATTTCCTACTGAGTTACAACCAATCAGCGTGAGTTAACCGGCGGTTCCGCTCAGCTACTCCACCGCGCCGTTCGGAGTACCTACTGCAGAGCAGGTGCTCCGAAGGTTGCTGAAAGTGGCCTGAAAAACGGCCATTCGGATGGCCCGCATGTCGGGAGGTTCCTGTAAATCTACCCTGAAGTTCTTGTAGTGGAAACACGCCTATGATTACCTTTAATTTTCCAATTTGCATATATTTAAGAAAATTTTTCTTTTTTTTCAGTAAAAAGTATTTAACGCAAAAGAATGTTGTGGAGAAAGTGAGCTCAAACCTGTCCCATGGAAAGGTAATTTTTAGTTTTGGTTTGTTTTTCATTTAGTTGTGCAACATTATAACAGAACAGAACGAATGAGAAACAGTTTGACTGACTTTTCAAAAGTGTAAATACGTTTTTAACTGTCCCACAGCCAAGTGTGTGTCTGTTTTATTGCTACTTGCAGTTAAAGTTGACCTTTTCCCTAAATCCAGCATGCCAGTATGTTGGAGTGCTCGTGCCACATAATCTCCTATTTGGCTGATGTGATGAACGCCCTGCGGCAAAGCAGTGGCCAGGGCACCGCAGCCCTGGTGGTGGAAGGAGAGGAGAAGGCCATGGAGGTTGACTCGGACTGGGTGGAGGAGCTCGCAGTAGAAGATGACGATTCCCAGGCAGAAGATTCTGTAAGACGTCATCCTTTCACTTCTGTCTCTCAGAACACATTTTTGCTTTCCCTCTTAAATTAAATGTACCAAATTTATCCTTTTTTTCTACTAAATAATTTTTTATATTAGAAGCTTTTCCTTCTATGTAGCTGTAGACATTTATAATTAAAAACCACATTTTTGATGAACTAATGTTCAACAGGATGAAGACTCCATTTGCAACAAACTGTGCACCTTCACCATCACTCAGAAGGAGTTCATGAACCAACACTGGTAAAGACAACGGTTTATGAATTTCATCTCTAATCCCTTTTTTGATATTTTGAGTTACTAAACTTTTCATGTAGATTATTGGTACAAACAGAAATACCGTCAGTGTTGTATTGGGCTCTAATGACACTAATAATTTGTAAATCTCACATCAGTGACCACATTTCTCAGTGATTTTCCTGAATTTATGGAACTCAATAAAATTAAATAATTCATAAAAGGATTCAGTCCATTTGTTTGGGGTGTTATAAATAGAACAGAGTAATTTTTTCAATAAATTGTTAAATTAGCAGCAGATGCTACACAAGTTTATTCTGAATTGCTCATCAACGAATGTTTTTCTCCAGAAGTGTTTGTAACTTGGGAGCATTTTTGTAAACACGAGTTAGCTTTAGCATACAGCTGTGTTAGTTACAAATCCAAATGCTAAATGTCTGCATAAAAAAATACGATCTAAAATAAATGTCTAGAAAGAAGTGGGGAGAATGTTCTTTTCCCGATGAACTTGACAGACAGCCTTGTTTACTTTTTCTTCGCTGTAGGTACCACTGTCACACCTGTAAGATGGTGGATGGGGTAGGTGTGTGCACAGTGTGCGCCAAGGTCTGTCACAAAGACCACGAGATCTCCTATGCCAAATATGGCTCTTTCTTCTGTGACTGCGGTGCCAAAGAGGATGGCAGCTGCCAGGTGAGACCGAATACCTCGGGTCATCATGGGAAGAGAACAACAGCGGTAACTTTGGTTTGCAAGTCATTCCCCCATTGACTTCCATCCAGCCATTTCATTTGTTCAGGATTATAGCTAGCCCCATATGTGTGGCCAGAAAATGAGATTGCTACAGTCTGAATGCCTGCCTCAGCTTTGCTGTGTACTAGAAAATGGCCACTTTTCCTAGTTAACCTTAAACGTTGGGTTTTATGTAATGTGCATGTGAAAAACAAACCATCTTCATGTTTCTTTCTGTTCATCTGATTTAACGTGCCGTAGGTCTTCTGCCTTTTCCCTTGGTGAACGTGACTATATTGTTGTCTACTTCTGTGTCGTCTTTGACTGCAGTTATTTTTGGTGAAAGTACTGTTTGTTTTTTTATTTCCACTTCTGCAGTTGTTTACATTTGAGCTGGCATTTGCTAAGAACATAAGAGGAGGTTTTATTGGCATGCAGCAGGTTCCTCTTATCAGTCGAACGATGAGTCCTGGGAAAATTGTAATCAGTTATTTTTGTCTGATTTTAAAGACTAAAAATGCTTCTTGTGGAAAAGCAAAAACAAAACTTGATACTAATTGTAAAAACGTTGAAGTTAATGCTTAATGTTGCTGTTGTAAAGTACACCTATACTGCTGAATTAGAGTGAACTGTAAAAACAGTCATTTATAACTTTTCGAGGTTATTTCTGAGCGTCCTTTTCTGTGACACTAATCCCGTGTTTTTTCCCCAGGCCTTGGTTAAACGCAGCCCCAGCAGTGGCATAGGCTCTACTCTCAAAGAGTCCTCAGCTTTCCAGAGTGAACTACGAATGCCTGAGAGTGCTATTCGACATCAGAATGCCTCTCCCTCTGACAAAGGCAAAGTGACCATCTGTGATGGCAAATCCAGTGATGAGGAGAGACCCAAGAAGAACAGTGTGTGCAAAAGCATCGAGGGCTGCCAGGAGGAGCTGCTAACTCAAGTGGTTCGGAAATATTCTCTCCTCTTGGTTTATTCACTGTGCTGTACATGGTCTCATAAACCTTTCTGTGGCAGGTGGGATCATCCACAGCTGCAGTCATTCTGGAGATGCTGATGTTTCTCATGGAAGCGATCCAGACCAACTTTCAGCAAGCATCAGCAGTAGGGAGCAGCAGTCGGGCTCAGAAAGCCCTCAATGAGCTGCACACTCAGGACAAAAACGTTGAGATGACCGATCAGCTGATGGTAAGACAAAAGTGGCTTTAGGTGGTTTCAGAACTATCCAGCGCAGCATAAAATCAAATCAGGTGCAACATCGTGTTTTACTTTGTTTCAGGTGCCCACGCTTGGCTCTCAGGAGGGAGCTTTTGAGAATGTGCGCATGAATTATAGTGGCGACCAAGGCCAAACAATACGTCAGCTCATCAGCGCTCATGTCCTGCGTCGTGTTGCCATGTGCGTCCTCTCCTCCCCTCATGGCCGCCGGCAGCATCTTGCGGTCAGCCACGAAAAGGGAAAGGTAAGATGCATGTAAGGCATTCTGGGTAAAAAGTGTTATATGATGAAACATAAGCTCAAGTCAAAAGACTGGTGCCTCCCGAGCAGCTGATTGCTACCTAAGATTTGTACTTTTTAAATTTGTTTATATTATTAGTTTGCAGTGTTTTCACGAAAAGTGCATCTACTGACACTTTTCTTTTACTCCTTCCATCTCGTACCTGCCAGATAACAGTTCTGCAGTTGTCTACTCTTCTAAAACAAGCTGACTCCAGTAAGAGGAAGCTCACACTGACCCGACTGGCCTCTGCCCCGGTTCCGTTCACCGTCCTGAGTCTCACCGGCAACCCGTGCAATGAAGATTACCTTGCTGTGTGTGGTCTGAAGGTCAGAAAAACAAACACACTAAACCCTGAATTTGTTTTCCCCTTTTTACAAATATGTTGGTTTTATTCATTAATTTGTGTTTATTTCCCAATCCTCCCAGGACTGCCATGTACTGACTTTCAGCAGCACAGGTTCTGTTTCTGATCACCTGGTTTTACATCCACAACTGGCTACAGGCAACTTCATCATCAAAGCAATCTGGTTGCCAGGCTCGCAGACTGAACTTGCCATCATCACAGCTGACTTTGTTAAGGTGTGTCCTGATGGAAGAACTATGTGATAATATAAAATGTCTGATGTGATTCTAGAATAAAAACTTTTTGTTTGGTTTTTCCTGGAAACCAGATCTACGATTTGTCGGTGGACGCTCTGAGTCCCATGTACTACTTCCTGCTCCCTAGTTCCAAGATCCGGGATGCAACATTCCTCTTCAATGAAGAGGGAAAAAGCATCATTGTCATCATGTCCTCAGCTGGCTACATGTACACTCAAATGATGGATGAATCTAGCAGTGCCCAGCACGGCCCTTTTTATGTCACTAATGTGTTGGAAATAACCCATGAGGACTTGAAAGTGAGTTTGATTTAGGCTTTTCTTTAGAAAACAAAATATTAGAAAGTGACGTTAATATTGTGTAAAGTTATATAAAAACAGAGCAAATTATGTGCATTATATGGTGGATTTGTGCTCATGGTTTACAGGACAGCAATGGGCAGGTGGCTGGAGGCGGCGTGTCTGTTTACTACTCCCATGTCCTCCAGATGCTTTTCTTTAGCTACAGCCAGGGGAAGTCTTTTGCTGCCACCGTGAGTCGCAGCACAACTGATGTACAAAGACTCTTTCCCATCAACGTCAAAGGGTAAACACCGATGGGGATTTCTTTGGATTAGCTTGCCACACAATTTTGTACAATTTTAAAGCCAATAGATGGAATGAACATTCACCCATGTTCCTGCTTCCTTTAGCTCCAATGGCAGTAGCAGTAAGTTGTCCCCTGCTCTCTGCCAGTGGTCAGAGGTCATGAACCATCCAGGTCTGGTGTGCTGTGTGCAACAGACGACTGGCATACCTCTGGTGATAATGGTCAAACCTGACACCTTCCTTATTCAAGAGATTAAAACTTTGCCAGCCAAAGCAAAGGTGAGTTTCAAAAACAGGTTTGCCCTCATTAAATACAAGTTCTAGAAAGGAAAGTTGGCTGTAACTCCAGTATTTTCCCCTTTTGCCAGATTCAGGACATGGTTGCTATTCGACACACTGCAAGTAATGAACAGCAGCGAACAACCATGATTCTCCTCTGCGAGGATGGAAGCCTGCGGATCTACATGGCAAATGTGGACAACACGTCATACTGGCTTCAGCCGTCCCTTCAGCCCAGCTGTGGCATCAGCATCATGAAACCTGTTCGCAAACGAAAAGCTGCAGCTGCAAGTGAGTTGAACCTGTCGGACCGTTTTTGTATACCAAATCAGACGTGTTCAGAGCCAAGTAGAAGTGTCGGGTTTATTTAATATTCTTACATTGCAACTTATCAATTTTTGTTGAAGCCACTCGGACTTCCAGCCAGGTGACATTCCCAGTGGACTTCTTTGAGCACAACCAACAGTTGACAGAGGTGGAGTTTGGTGGTAATGACTTGCTGCAGGTCTACAACGGACAGCAGATCAAGCACAGGCTCAACTCCACAGGGATGTACGTGGCCAACACAAAGGTACACATCTTTACTCTTTTTAAGTAAAGAATTTCAGCTTTTTGACTTGGTTACAACATTTTTATTTTGTGTTTTTAATCTACCAATACTTCAGCTTAATATGCTTCTAAATTAAACTTTCTAACTCAGATTCCAACAGGAAAGCTTCTAATAAAACAATCATTTTAATTAGACAAAGAAAAACATGTGAAACTAAAAACTGTCATTTCTTTTTGTTTCTAGCCCGGTGGATTCACTGTGGAAATAGTGAACAACAACAGCTCAATGGTGATGACAGGCATGCGAGTGCAGGTGGGCACACAGGCCATTGAGAGGGCTCCCTCCTATGTGGAGGTCTTTGGCCGCACCATGCAGATAAATCTGACGAGAGCCCGCTGGTTCGACTTCCCTTTCACCAGAGAGGAGGCCCTGCAGGCTGACAAGAAGCTCTCCCTATTCAGTAAGAAACTGGACAGCTTGGTGGGGTTTTCCCTCTTTATGGGGTCACATTCAGCTGCGGGTTGTTTACATCTCATGATGCATGTTTTCATTTGTCTTTGTAAAGTCGGTGCATCAGTTGATCCAGCAGGAGTCACCATGCTTGATTCAGTCAAGATCTACGGTAAAACGAAGGAGCAGTTTGGCTGGCCCGAGGATCCACCAGAGGACTTCTCGTCTGCATCAGTTAATAATGTGTGCAGTCCCAGTCTCAACCAGAGCAGCAGCAACTCTGACGGAGATGTCGCCACCCCCACCACAACCAGTGGCAGCGTGCTGGAGAGGTGAGGTGTTGCACTGTTCTGTCGTTGACTTTTTTTTACTGATCTAACCTGATTTTTTTAACTTAGACTGTGGCTTTCATCTTGCAAAAGCTGCATCACATCCATGTTATGCTCTACACTTATAATGCTTCAAAATAAATGTATTCTGTTTTAAAATGTTCTCTAATATGTTCTTTTAGTTTTTGATCACTTCTTGGTTTTGTTGACTTTATAGGTTATTTTGCATAAAAATTATTTCTTAATTTGATAGCTTAACAGATTCCGAAGCTTTAAAAAAATGCCAGTAAAAATAGTCACACATTTCCAAAATATCTTTAATTTCCCTCTTATTCGTTACGTTCTTTAAGTGTATTTCATCAGTAACAGAAGTTAAGTACACTTTAAAATTGGATGAAGGCAGTTTATTTTTAAGTGTTCAGTGCACGGCTCTGTGATCATCTCTTTTTTTGCATGCTTCTCTTTTGTTCAGCTGAATCATTTAATTTTACTCGTTTCTTTCTGTGATCCTCACTCTTATTTTTGTTTTTCTTTTGCTCCCAAAAATACAAAAAAAAAGTTGTGAAACTGAGTCCTTATCAACTTTGGACCGGTTAGTAACTGCCCTTTTTCTGTTTGCTTGTATGGTTTTGTGCATGTGTGTGTCCATGCTTCAGACTCTGTACATGTCATGCAACATCCTCACACTGGCTTACATTTGTTTTCCTTTCTTTATTCTTGCATTGAGTGTTGATTGGAATCTAGATTAGTGTAGACTGCAACAGATTAGACACGTTTTTATTAGTTGATTAATGATTTAATTTGTGAAGAGACTGAATGAATTTTTTATTATTTTAGATTGGTGGTCAGCTCACTTGAAGCTTTGGAGAACTGCTTTGCCGTGGGCTCATCCAATGAAAAGGTATATGTTGCATTCAGTTGTAACAGGCAGAATAAAGGTTTTTGTCATCCTTAATTGTTGTTAATTGGTTTTAACTCAAGGAGAAAAACAAGGCTGCAGCTCTGGAACTTGCCACTCTACTCCTGTCCATGCCGACCCCTTCGGGCGTGCAGCAGCAGACCAAGGGCCTTCTCGCTAGCCTGCACACCAGCCGTACAGCCTACCACAATCATAAGGTTAAAAATAAATATTTTGTAATATTTCTAGGAATTTTTTTGCTTTTTTTGTGACTCTCTGGTTTTATGAGTTAAAGGTGAGAAATATATAATTCATTTTATTTTTGAAATACTATCGGTCATGCTATGTTTCAAATGCGTGTTTTGCTTACGTGCAAAAGACATCTACCCATTAAATGCATCAGCCACCAAAAGAAAATAGACGGGTAAATGCTTCAGTCGAAAAAAGTCAGATCTACGTCACACTGTAAATTTGCATTCATAGACTTGCCCATCTTGGCTCACAACTAAGGAAGGCTGTTGTTGATTTAACACCCAGGAGAGTGCAGAGCAAATCTCAGCTATTAGAAGCTAACTGTTAGCATTACCAACTCCACAACATGGCAGAATTCCTTCAGACTTGTGTGATTCAATTCAATTCAAAAATACTTTATTAATCCCAGAGGTTAATTTCAGTACACACAATTCTGAGATCAGACACACATACATAGGCATAGACACATGACAAGAATTGGTGACTGTGGTCATTCGCAACCTGAGTCACGCTACCTTAATAGAGATCAGAGGGTTTATATGAGGATAGTCAGGTGGAGGAAAAAAAGCCACTTCAGAGTTACCCTCCACAGGGAGGGCAGCTTTGCTATGCAAAAAACACCTCAGACAGAAATGCAACAGACTTCAGACATCACACAATATAAGTGTCCACTAGGTGGGGTGGTAGGGTTGGGGACTCTCCTCACATCAGTGCATGCAGCCGCGATAAGCAGCGCTCGTCACCTCCGTTTGGACAGGGGGAGGGAGGTACTTGGGTTAGAGAGCACAGTGACTCCTGGAAACGATTCCACGACCTTCACCGGTCTCAGTTCTGCCCAGGCTGGGATAGGGAGACATAGTTGCCATGGCGACGGCAGCATTCCACATTTCTTCTGAGGGGGAGTAATCACTTCAGCCTCACGGGCTTAAGGGCACCAGATTCAGATAAGAACTTATTTTGGGCCAGACAGAGATAATTTCCTCTCTGTCTTAAAGTTCTGTTGATCTCCAACCCGTCTGAATCCAATAATAGCGTAAATTAATCTATTCCCAACCGTGCTGATCCGTCAACTCTCTCTTTGTTCGAATCCACCTTCTGTGCCAGAGCCTGAATCTCAGCCAAAGTTCCAAGCTTACGATTCATCTCGACAATTATATGAGTTTGTGCGTTCACAGCACGGTGTCATTTGTGGAGATAAAACATCAACGTTCACAGTAGGGATGTGAAACTTAGAGCAACTCACAATTTGATTCGATTCCGATTCTTGGAACAAAGGCAGCAGAAGAGTTGCATTGCTGTTGGCCAATCAGGAGTGAGATGTTTGATTATAATGAAAAATAATGATTCCAATTCATGCCATTTTCTGCTCTCCTCTCCTCCGCCTAACTTCTGCTTATTGAATCAGACGCACCGGAGCATTTCCCCCCACAGAGAACGACTCAAGGCTTGACTACTCTTTATTTAAATTTACTAAAACAATTAGTCTATTCCCACTTTAAGGATTGTTGTGACATAACTGAGATGACAAGCCAGAAATAATGTAGAATCACAGAAAAAAAAAGTATCCAGTCATTTTGTTAAATGCAGCATTATATGAATAAATGACTAATTATGACTGATAAAATTCTGTCATCCATTTGTGTTTATAAAGCAAAAATCTGTTCATCATTTGTAATTTATTGGTTTGAATATATTAATAGATATGTTTATTTATCTCACACAAAGAGACTTTCACTTTAAATGTTTTGTTTTATTATTGGAGCTCTTGGACTAACACAATTCACACCTCCCTGTCTGACCAGGACCAGTCCCTGCTGAGTAACGCCGTACAGTGTCTGAACAGTTGCAGCCGTGAGGGGAAGGAGCTGGATCCAGATGTCTTCCAGAGGCTGGTGATCACCGCCCGCTCCATAGCAATCATGAGACCCAACAACCTGGTTCATTTCACAGAAACCAAATCCCTGCACCACGACTCTGGTATGAGGCTGTTTAACTGTTTCTCATCTAGGGAACATCATTATTTATAGGACTTTTGGGTTACAGGTGATCGTTACATTAATTATAATGTCCAAAGATCTGTTTTTGCTAAATAATTTTCATGTGGTTATTAACGTACTTTATGGTTTTGTCTACTTAACTTAGACATGATGGAGGATGGACAAAAGCATTTGGAAGGTGAATGCTGGAACTTCATTGCTCAGCTGATGAATAACTTCTGGAAGCTCCATTCTCAGAAGCCAAAGAATGCGTTTCTTGCACCTGCCTGTCTGCCTGGTAAATGCAAACCATAAAACTCCATATTTACACAGAAAATATAAAGTACCTGCATAATTCACGAGTAATTTGACAATTATTCAAATAGTATATTTATAATTTACAAGTAATTCCACTGTTTAAAAGCACCTGTGTGGTTTAAAGAGGTCCTTCACTGAGAAGCCTTTTTTCATTCTGAGTGTTTCATGCAAGCTGAACATGGAAATGGTCTCCTACACCTATCTCCTGCTTTAGCTTCTGATAGAAAATAGACATTGAATCTCTAGGATTTGAAAAGTGACAGATTTACGTCACACTGTCACTTAACATTCATGGACTTGCCCACCTTGACTCGCATCAGGGAAGGCTGTTGCTCATCCAGGAAATGGCAGAGAACATCTCGGCTAGTAGAAGCTAACAGTTAGCATTAGCAACTCCGCCACATAACAGAACTGCTTCAGGCTTGTGTTATTTGTGGAGATAAAACATCAGCGTTGCAGAGCAAACAGAGTCCGTGGTTGAGTCACATTGCTTTTAGCCAATCATAGGTGAGATGTCCAAATATCCGTAAATAAGACTCCAAATCCTGCCATCTGAAGCCAATTCTCCATTTTTGATACAGGTGTGCCAGAGTACAACTTAGAAGGCATTCATTCCTGCTAGACACCACTGCAATTGTAATAAAAATATGAGTGAAAGACCTCTTTAAGTCATGTTCATCAATAAAAATAAACCATAATACCTCATTTTTTTTTCCTTCTAAGGCCTAACACACGTTGAAGCAACAGTTAATGCCTTGGTGGATATCATCCATGCATACTGCACATGTGAACTGGATTACATCAATGTAGCTTCTAAAATCTACATGCAAATGTTACTGTGCCCTGTAAGTAAACATGCTTCATCACTATCATAATAATTAGAATGAAAGTAGACCTCACAGTCTGAACCATTTAATGTAGTTTTACTCTTAAGCTGATTGGATAGTTGAATTTGTTTAAGGTAAATTCTAGTGTATTTATGTCTTCCAATGTCTGGAAATTTCTCTTTTACCTGCCAGTTTTGGCTTCTCGTTGAGTGCCTATTAGAATAAATAAATACACGAGAATATCCACCGAGGCACAATGACTTCATCTCCACCTAAGATCAGTTCTTAATCTGAATTTAAATGATTTGCTTTTCCAGGACACAGCGGTGAGCTTTGCTTGTAAGCAGGCTCTGATTAGAGTTCTTCGACCAAGGAACAAGCGACGTCACGTGACACTTCCATCTCCACCGCGCTCCAACACACCTATGGGTGAGTTAAACTTCTGGTCAATACATCCATGTTTAGATTAGAAGCTACAAAGGCCCAAGAGGGTTTGTTTAGAAAGTGTATGGTGGTGGTAGAAAATGTTATAAATTTTATGTATTAGAAGTCCTTTAATTACACATTAAACCAGGTTTGTAAAGGATTTGCCATCAATGTATTTTATCAGGAGACAAGGATGATGACGACGATGACGATGCAGATGATAAAATGCAGTCGTCTGGGATGACTGGAGGAGAAGAAGGTCGACAGGAGAGCCAAGAGCAAAATGAAGTGGATCATAGTGACTTTGAGATGGTGGTAAGGCTGAAAGCTGAGGTGGTCTGAGCTGTTAATGTCTTTATAAACTGCTTGAATCCTACTTGATTCAGGCCCAAGTCACAAGTTGGTGTGTGTGGAGAAGTAGAATAGATTTAAGAAACAGAAAATCATGTGATAAGTATTGGTTGCATTCTGTAGTGATAATTCTGTAATTGAGTGAAAACTAGTAACATGTTTTATCTATGGTTCCTAGTCCGAGTCAATGGTGCTGGAGACCGCTGAGAACGTCAACAACGGTAATCCCTCTCCTCTTGAGGCTCTGCTGGCCGGAGCCGAGGGTTTCCCTCCCATGCTCGACATTCCTCCAGATGCTGATGATGAAACAATGGTAGAGCTGGCCATTGCTCTTAGCCTTCAGCAGGACCAACAAGGTATATTGCTATAAATAAATTAAAAACACATTCTCTAACAACTTGACTGGCAGTACGGCGGAGGATGTTTCTGAATTTCAGGAAATAACTGTCCTCTCCACGTTTTGAAAAAATGCACGAGAGAGAACGCCTCGTTATCGTCGTGCACACTCTGTTTACAAGTAGCTGCCGGCATTGCAGCACTTCTTCTAGCAGTAATCTGAAATGAATTTCTCCAAATAGCATGCCCAACTTTAGCTTACCTGTCTAGCAGAAAACCGGCTACAGAGGCTTCTGTGGGGAGCCCGACTTTCACTTTCAGCGCACGCCATCGTTGAAAAGAGTCTCCTAAAAAAATCTCTGGTCTTATTTCTCACTTCTGAGGACTTTCTCTTCTTATCATAGACTTCAAAGACACTTGCACACTCTTGCCACCCTCAGCCATTTTCAAAAGAACCCGGTGAGAATGGCGATGAATGAAGGCGTATTGCTCTACACATAAACAGAATGCGTGGGAAGTGAAAACTAACCCAGGAACGAGCACGTATGACGACGGCCTTGCGTGGAAGCTTCACCAGAATGATTCACAGTTATGCAGACCAAAGGTTCAGATGATCCACCTGGAAGCAAAAGATCTTCTGTTATACCTTTAAAATGAATAAAATGTCTGTTTTTAGCCTTATTTTGTTTCTGCTTGACCCGTGAAAAAAGTTACTTTCAACTAACAATTCTTCACAGTATGCCACACATCTATTTCACAGTTGCTTATGTGTTGTTTAATGTGTTAAACAGAAGTATAAAATCAGTAATCTCAACAAAATAAATTCACTTTTTGGGCCTTTTAGGCAGCAACAGCAGTGCGCTTGGCCTTCAGAGCCTTGGCCTGTCAGGCCAGGCTCCAAGCTCCTCATCCCTCGATGCTGGCACCCTTTCAGACACAACTGCATCAGGTGAGACCTTTCCCGTGGTGGTATGTGATGAGCAGGAAGCTTTTATTATTATGGTTAATCCTGCAAAATTATATTTTAAACCATTTGCATCTGAACTGAATCAGAAGTATAGATTATGGTTTTACATACAATTTTTCATTTTACATCAAACTAGATTAAAAACATGCCGTAGTAGCGTGTTAAAAGTATTTTGTCTGTACTAGATGCCATTTTTACTTGTTGGAGAACAAGTATAAACTACAGTCTTGTATCCTGGCCAGGTGACCGTGGTGTATTTACTGTTACAGCTATTGCTATGATTTCAGCCCCGGCATCAGATGACGAGGGCAGCACAGCTGCTACTGATGGCTCCACGCTGCGGACTTCCCCTGCAGAGCACGGCGGCAGTGTGGGCTCAGAGAGTGGGGGTTCTGCTATCGACTCAGTAGCAGGGGAGCACAGTGGTGGGTTGTTTAAATAAACCAGGCCAGTTTAATTCTGAAAACACAAAAATTAAAATGCGTGCCTAAAAGTTGTACATCACCCTCAAAAATGGATGCACCCAAGCATGGTTAGTGGGTATTAGAGCTACTAGATTGCTAATTTCTAGCCTCATTTAAATGATCTAAGTTTTAGGCAAAAGAAAAAAAAATGGCATTCTGTACGAACGTGCATCACTACTTAAGATTGCACTAAAGCCCCTTTATTGCTGCTTGTGTTCAGTGTCTGGACGCAGCAGTGCTTATGGAGACACAGCAGTGGAGGGCCACCCCGCTGGTCCAGGCAGCGTGAGCTCCAGTACCGGAGCCATCAGTACCACAACAGCACAGCAGGAAGGCGAAGGCTCAGAAGGAGAAGGAGAAACGGAGGGTGACATCCACACAAGCAACAGGTCAGACTCTCAATGTGGGGAAAACGTTTAGAAGAACACTTTCTTTTTTTTTAATGCTTGTTTTGCAACATTGTGTAGAATCAGGCTGCATAATCTGGGTCATTGCAACATTTATTCTATAATATTTCACCTTTGTCATTAGGTTGCACATGGTTCGCCTTATGTTGCTGGAGCGCTTGTTACAGCACCTTTCTCAGCTCCACAATGTAGGTGGAGTTCAAGCCATCCCATACATGCAAGTAATCCTCATGTTGACGTCTGACCTTGACGGGGAGGATGAGAAGGACAAGGGAGCTTTGGACGAACTCCTTGCTCAGCTAATTGCCGAACTTGGCATGTACAAGAAGGTAACTACTGTCTTTTTATATGCTGATGGAAAAAGGTCATCGTTGACTAAATCCACCTCGTTGCTCTGCAGGATGTGTCTAAGAAGAACGAGCGAAGCTCCATCAATGAAGTTCACCTGGTCATCATGAGGCTGCTCAGTGTTTTTATGTCCCGTACAAAGTCTGGCTCCAAGTCTTCTGAGGTAAACTGAATTTGTTAGATTATTCTTCAGGACTTTCCTGATCGAGCAGATGTGTTGATGCCACCGTTTTAACCCATAATAATCTAGCCAAACAGAGATTTTAGATGAAAGAAAAGCGTTGTACTTGAGTTTTGTGTGTTTTATTAGAGCAGCAGCACAAACAAATGTTGTGGAAGTAAATGGTCTGTTTTATGTTAATCATATCGGCCTCTACCTGTTCTACTCTCCTAGTCATCCTCCTTGATCTCCAACGCCACAGCGACGGCCTTGCTCGGCCTTGGCGCCGTCGACTACTGTCTCCATGTGCTCAAGTCGCTCCTGGAGTTCTGGAAGAGCCAGCAGGGGGAAGAGGAGCCTGTGACCACGAGTCAGCTCCTCCGCCCTCACACAGCCTCCTCACCCCCTGACATGAGCCCCTTTTTCCTTCGTCAATATGTCAAGGTATGACAGAAACATATCTTTTTAATGTTTATTTTTGTTGTTGTTGTTGTTGTGCAGCTTTTTAATAGAAACTCAAAATATCTTTTTGTGATCAGGGACATGCTGCAGATGTGTTTGAAGCCTACTCCCAGCTTTTGACTGAAATGGTGCTCCGGCTGCCGTATCAAATAAAGAAGATCGCTGATGCAAACCCGCGGATTCCACCTCCTGTATTCGACCACTCGTGGTTCTACTTTCTCTCTGAAGTAAGTCTTTGGTTTATTTGTGGTATTTTTTTTATCTGGTTTATTACTCGTACAACATTTCTTTCTTATTTTCTCAGTATTTGATGATCCAGCAGACGCCATTTGTCAGAAGACAAGTCAGAAAGCTGTTGCTGTTTATCTGCGGCTCTAAAGAAAAGTATCGTCAGCTGCGAGATTTGCACACTCTCGACTCGCACGTCCGCAGCATCAAGAAGCTTCTGGAAGAGCAGGGCATTTTCTTACGCGCTGGCGTGGTCACAGCAACATCTGGCTCCGCGTTACAGTACGACACCCTCATCAGTCTGGTACGCGCCCCTAGAACAGAAACACTCTCTTTGAGCATTTTTAGATTTTCGATGGTGTTGATGTGAAATCTCTTTTCTGGTTGCAGATGGAACACCTGAAAGCTTGTGCTGAGATTGCCACTCAGAGAACAGTCAACTGGCAGAAATTCTGCATGAAAGATGACTGTAAGTAACATCAAAACACTTTAAACACTTTAACCAAAAAAATTATTTAAATTAATTATTTTTGCTTTTTTTTTTTCAGCCGTCTTGTACTTCCTGCTCCAGGTCAGCTTCCTGGTGGATGAGGGTGTTTCTCCAGTTTTGCTTCAGCTCCTTTCTTGTGCGCTGTGTGGCAGTAAGGTGATGGCCAGCTCCGCTTCTTCATCCGTCTCCGGGGGAGGGTCTGGCGGCGCTGGACAAACGGGAGCTTCTCAGTCCTCACAGAGCAAATCGTCCAGTAAAAAAAGCAAAAAGGAAGACAAAGAAAAAGACAAAGAGGGTAAGGATAATGAAGGCTTGTGCTTCATCAGCTTGTTGATAAAATTTTGTTTAATGTTTCCTCACTGCTGTATCACAGGTGATGGAGTCAGCAGCCAGGAAGATCAGCTGTGTATGGCTCTGGTCAGTCAGCTGAACAAGTTTGCTGACAAAGAAACTCTGATCCAGTTCCTGCGCTGTTTTCTGCTGGAGTCCAACTCATCAGCTGTGCGCTGGCAAGCCCATTGCCTGGCGCTACACATCTACAGGTACTGTGTAAAACCAAGATAAATGGATAAAATGGTGAAAGTTGTTGGCTGATGTGAATCTTTTTCTTCACAGGAACTCCAACAAATCTCAGCAGGAGCTGCTGCTTGAGCTGACTTGGGCCATCTGGCCAGAGCTTCCTGCATACGGTCGTAAAGCTGCCCAGTTTGTTGACCTACTTGGATACTTCTCACTCAAAACTCCTCAAACAGAGAAAAAGGTTTGGATCTGTTACCGCTGAAGGGTTTTAACCAGATTTTTTTGTATTTTTAATAGAAAGTAGTCCTCACTGTGATGAAGGTGTTTCCAGATTGTTTTTTGTTTGATCCAGTTGAAAGAGTATTCCCAGAAAGCCGTGGAAATCCTGAGGACACAAAACCACATTCTGACAAATCACCCTAACTCCAACATTTACAAGTATGTTTAACAAAAACCAGGCTAACCAGCTATTAACCAGGCTATTATGATAAAGAAAGTGTTTCAACATCTTCTACATTGAATCTCCTGCTTTTGTACTCCAGCACACTCTCTGGTTTGGTTGAGTTTGATGGTTTTTACCTGGAGAGTGACCCCTGCTTGGTCTGCAACAACCCAGAGGTTCCCTTCTCAGTAAGTAACACAACCTTAAAGAGACTTTTTCAACAAATAAAAAATAATTTTTTATTTTCGTTTTAATGGTTGTATGAACAAACATCCATTATATTTTATTTACATGTGTTGTTTTAATACTAGTCAACATAAAAACATTGGAATTTAAAGCTTTTGTTTCTTCTTTTTGTCTTCCAGAATATCAAACTGTCATCGATCAAAGTGGACACTCGTTACACCACCACGCAGCAGGTTGTCAAGCTGATTGGCAGCCACACCATCAGCAAAGTCACAGTGAAGATCGGTGACCTAAAACGCACCAAAATGGTCCGCACCATCAATCTGTATTACAACAATAGGACTGTACAGGCTATCGTGGAGCTAAAGAACAAGTATGTTATAGCAAAGCGCTTCTGATCTATGTTTATATTCAGTTTTACTCTCATTCACTTACTAATTTAAAGACAAAACCTTTAACTTGGCGTTCCTGTTTAGGCCTGCTCGTTGGCACAAAGCCAAAAAGATTCAGCTCACCCCGGGTCAGACGGAGGTGAAGATTGACCTTCCCTTACCTATTGTTGCATCAAACCTGATGATTGAGTTTTCTGATTTTTATGAGAACTACCAAGCCTCCACCGAGACGCTGCAGTGTCCACGCTGCAGCGCTTCTGTCCCCGCCAACCCTGGAGTCTGTGGCAACTGTGGTGAGAATGTGTATCAGTGCCACAAGTGCAGGTATGCTGTAGTTTTTCTGACAGAAAAGATGGTTTTAGATATAAAGAATTATTTATTTTACAAGACGGGTCTATCAATCTATTTTCAGGTCTATCAACTACGATGAAAAAGACCCTTTTCTCTGCAATGCCTGCGGTTTCTGCAAGTATGCCAGATTTGATTTCATGCTATACGCGAAGCCATGCTGTGCAGTGGACCCTATTGAGAATGAGGAAGACAGAAAAAAAGTATGAATCTGGCAAATGTGCTGCAAAGTTAACCTGAAATTTTTATTTTGTTCTTGTTGTGTGTCTCACTTGAATTTTGTGTTTCTGTGCTTTATTTAAAATCTTGACTGTTTTTGTTCTTTCAGGCTGTGACGAACATCAACACCCTGCTGGACAAAGCTGATCGGGTTTACCACCAGCTGATGGGCCACAGGCCCCAGTTAGAGAGCCTCCTGTCTAAAGTTAATGAGGCAGCACCAGAGAAACCCCAGGTCAGTCAAACTAAAGGCATTTTAAAGCCTAATTGTCAAATAGGGCAAAAAGTTTTATTAAAAAAAAAACTAATTGTAATTTTTTTTACCGAATTTTTATTTGATGCACGGTTTTCTTCAAATCAAGCTTCAGCACAATATTCACAATGTGCAGTAACATTTACAACCATGGCAGAAAATGACCTGATAGGATGCTCATGCAAGGATGTAAACTAAAGGTAAAAATTGAAACGTCCATGCAGAATTTTCCCCAGCATTGTTTTACCAAGGTGGTCCACCTGGATGATTTTTCTCAGATAAACTCTGACAGCTGACACATTTTATATGCTTAGTTAGATTTACCGTAAGTTTGCAACAATGTGTGCCATCAGAAAAGAGAAGTTCAAATAAACTTTGTGGTAATTGTTGGAGGAAGTTGGCAAAATCACCCTCTTTGTCCCTCCCTTTCACACACAAAAGGTTCTGAGTGAGCGACAAGAGTTAGGCAATGATTTTCAAAAATAATATTGGCCTTAGCAACGCTATGAAAAGAAAAGAAAATAGGAAAATGCTCCAATTTGGCAGGTCCTTACAGATTTTTGGTCGATGCGTTTCATCTTAAACTTCGTGCTCCTGCAGCCCAGAACCCTTTGGTGATCACATGATGAAATCACAACTGTGATCAGAGATCAATGGCTCGTTCCCCCCGGTTTTAAGTATCCATTTCTGTCTCATCTCTTCAGTTTTGTGTCATATTGTCTAATGTGTTGCTCCTAGGATGACACCGGAGCCGGCGCAGGCCTCGGGACGTCTACGGCTAACGTAAACCGTTACATTCAGCAGCTGGCCCAAGAGTACAGTGGAGACTGCAAGACATCATTTGATGAGCTGTCCAAGATAATACAGGTCGGAGAGAAAAACAGTTCCTTTTAACAAAACAGCAATAATATTCCGCATCATACTGTATGGTATCTCTGACTTTGTTTGCAGAGAGTGCTCGCGTCTCGTAAGGAGCTTTTGGAGTATGATCTGCAGCAGAGAGAGGCAGCAACAAAGTCGTCCCGGAGCAGCAGCAGCCACCAGCCCACATTCACCGCCAGTCAGTACCGCGCCCTGTCTGTACTTGGCTGTGGGCACACCTCCTCCACCAAGTGTTACGGGTGTGCTTCAGCGGTCACGGGTCACTGTATTACACTGCTGCGTGCGCTGGCCACCAACCCAGCGCTCCGACAGATCCTCGTCCTCCAGGGTCTCATCCGTGAGCTGTTTGAGTATAACTTAAGGCGAGGAACAGCAGCCATGAGGGAGGAAGTGAGACAGCTCATCTGTCTCCTCACCAGGTTTGTTCCACGTGTTCTCTGGATTAGAAATGATTTTAAATAGTTAAAAATTTTTGCCACTTTTAAGTAATATGCAAGCTTTTAGAGATCCTGGGTGAACTGTTTGCTTGTGTTGCTGCTTCAGGGATCACCCAGAAGCCACTCAGCAGATGAACGACCTCATCATCGCCAAGGTGTCTGCTGCCCTCAAAGGTCACTGGGCCAATCCTGATCTGGTATGTTATCGTACAGACCATGAGCTTGGCTTAAAAAAAATATTTCTGTATTTTTTACTTTTTACATTTGCATTAGAATATTCAGTTTTTCACCCTTCATATTTGGTTTAACAGGTTAGTAATTTGCAGTATGAGATGCTGCTGCTGACTGACTCCATTTCCAAAGAGGGAGGATGCTGGGAGTTACGTCTGCGTTGTGGTGAGCTTACAAAACTCTTTCTATTGCTGCATAGTTTTGTCTACACAGAGGGATTAACTTTTCACAAAGATCCTTTGCAGTTTATTCATTAATAGTCAGGGATAAAAACGATGTTGGTTCTCTTTGTGTTTGCTTAGTTAGTGTCATCCTCCTTTAAAAAGCCTCATCTGTTTGGTGTGTTTTAGCTCTGAGTCTGTTCCTCATGTCGGTGAATATTAAGACACCTGTTGTTGTGGAGAACATCACTCTCATGTGTCTGAGAATCCTGCAAAAGCTGATCAAGCCGCCTGCGCCAACCAGCAAGAAAAACAAGGTGAGCGTCTTAGAAAAACAGTTTCATTGCTGCTTTATTTCTTCTTATCTTGCTGTTTGCTTCTGTTTGAAGGATGCTGCAGTTGAGTCTCTAACCACAGTCAGACCCTACAGTAATGAAATTCATGCCCAGGCCCAACTTTGGCTAAAGAAGGATCCCAAAGCATCTTACGATGCCTGGAAAAAGTGCCTCCCAGCAAGATGTAAGTGTTTTATCTGAGTGCTTAAATCAGTAAATAATAACAGGATTATTCTTCAGCTTGTCTTTTTAATTCTGTTTGCTTTTCTCAAACCACCACAGCCCAGGAAGCTGTGTCGAAACCTCAGGGGAAGGCCGAGTTACGGAAGCAGTATCTGCTGGAAAAGTATGTGTGGAAGTGGAAGCAGTTCATGAGATCCAGGAAAGGTGAAGGCCTTTTCCCTCGCCTCCTCAAACTGAGCCACAATAACTGGCTGCGTCAGGTAAAGAAACACCTGCTCCGCCATGTTTTCTGCTGAAATGCACAACAGTGAGTTACTGATTTACTTTTTGTGCAGGTTTTGTTCACGCCCGCCACCCAGGCTGCAAGACAGGCAGCTTGCACCATTGTGGAGGCTCTTACCACAATCCCGAGCCGCAAGCAACAGGTCCTGGACCTGCTTACCAGGTACCAAATAAATCACCCATTTAGCCTGTTAGCTTGTTAGCCTGTGTCTGAAGGCTTTGTAAATATCCTAAACAAAGGAGGGGGTGTGTGTGTGTGCGTGTGTCTCAGTTACCTGGATGAGCTGAGCGTGGCTGGAGAGTGTGCAGTGGAATATCTGAGCCTATACCAGAAGCTCATCAAGCCAACACACTGGAAGGTTTATCTGGCTGCCCGTGGAGTTCTGCCTTACATCGGTAGCCTGATCACCAAGGTAACGCCCAGGGAAGGAAGCAGAGACATTCCTAATGAAGTTATTTAGAGGTGTTTTTCGTTATGTTGATTGTTCTTGTAAAAGGAGGATGAACTCAAAAGGCTATGCTATAGAGATTAATTCTGTATTACGTTTTTAAGGCGTGCTCGTTTATTGTAAACATGATTTTATTTTGCTTTTATTCTTTTTTTTATTATCAGGAAATAGCCAATCTGCTGACACTAGAGGAGGCTACGCTGAGCACAGACTTACAGCAAGGCTATGCCCTCAAGAGCTTGACTGGTATGTTAGCTTCATTCTTCTTTATTTAATCGGTCTTTGTCAGGCATGTGGCCTGCCTGTCAACCACACACCCGTAGCGTCATTTTAGGTGTATGACTCGTGTTGCTAGTGGGAGCCGCAGCTGGAGTTGAAGCAGCACACCCGTCAAAAGGATGGATAAAAAAGAACAACGAGCACATCCCTTACAGGGGTAAACTTGGGAAGGAGGCTAGGGATCGGTATTTTCAGAAGTTGTCTACGATCAACAACGTAGGTCTCCACGACCTCAAAGAAAACAAATAGAGCTCAGATGTTTCATTACTGCCAAAAATATATCACTCGAGTAAGCGTAGCACTGCTTCAACAAATTCATAATCAAGTAAAAAAAAAAGTAGCCGTCCAGAAACGTTACTCCACCAACATGGGCTCTGTGCCAGGTTTTAATTTTTGGATGGGCCTTAATTAACCGTTATTATCATAAGTTACAAGCAGGTACAGAAACAATACCTACTTTCAGAGGTCGTGCCAGACATTTTTTTCATTTTGACCGAAAGTTTTAAAAAAAGAGTCATAATCGTTTCCTCCCATCATTTTCATTTGTCAAATAATAATAAAACATAAATTTACAATTAATGTTTCATTTAAGTTAGATTATGGAACATTTTAATAAAAGCTATGTTTTAAATAAATCATGCCTCCACATGGTGTTTAGAGGTGTGCAGAATGAATATAAAGTTTCTCATTTAAAAACAAATAAAAAAAAAATCAAACATTTATTTTGCTGGGTTGACACTGGGTTTATGTTTACATCAACCAGTCACTAGAGGGCACTGTTACACTAAAAAATGTTCTGCGCTGATCATCTGAGATTGTGATCAGATGTTCTGATTGGAATCTTTGCTTGACTGATTTGTTACCTCTGCCATGTTCTATGTGCGTAACATTTAAAATGTCTGCTCACCTGTATGCATTTGGGTAATTCCAGTCAGTCAGAATGACCAGCAGCCTTGAGCGATCCCTGCCTGCATTTAACTTTTTTGCCTTCTTGTGAAGATGGTTGCTAAGCTACAGAGAAACTGACTTGATTAACATCAGAGCAGAGGCGCATAATAAACGAGGAAAAATAAAAAAAATCAGATCCTTACCTTTTCAACATGATTTATCGTAACGTTTATTTCGTGTTGTTCAGTAAAAAGTTTAATGAACCGTTTAAACGTGTTCCAAACGGAGAACGTATCTGCTCAACTATGATGAAATAAAACCACTGAATAACATTCTTTTAGGTGCAGATGCTGTATCTTTTGTCATTATCAAGATTTTGCTTCTCATAATTTTGTGACCTGTCATGGCAGCCCTTCACACAACACAAGTGTACCATTTTCTGCATGTTTACAGGCTCACAACACAAAGTGACCGGTGCTTCCTATCATGTAATGCGCTACAGCCGCCAATACGTCGTTTGACCAAAGCCAATAGAAAAACACAACACAAAAAAAAAATTTTGTTAAAATTGATGCCTTTGCCTCTGACCGATTTATTCGACAATAAAGTTGATAAGATAAGTTATCCACTGTGTGGATGAGATAAGTTACTTGACTTGTGTGTTTGGTGGCGTTGTAGGATTGCTGTCATCTTTTGTGGAGGTGGAGTCCATTAAACGTCATTTTAAGAGTCGGCTGGTTGGCACCGTGCTCAATGGATACTTGTGTCTGAGGAAGCTGGTGGTGCAGCGCACCAAGCTGATCGACGAAACCCAGGACATGCTTTTGGAGATGCTGGAGGACATGACGACAGGTTTGCACCGACCCGCTGACATTAGCTGCTGTTTTTGCAGCACAGATTATGTCAATTATTAAATAAAATGGTTAAAGTTAAATATACACACGAGGATCTGGTTCAGAAACGAGCTCAACATTTCCTCAGGTGCTGAAAATGACAACTCTTGTTTTGGTTGCAGGAACAGAGTCTGAAACCAAAGCCTTCATGGCTGTTTGCATAGAAACTACAAAACGATACAACCTGGATGATTACCGGACTCCTGTGTTCATTTTTGAGAGGCTGTGCAGCATCATCTACCCTGTAAGTTGTCATTGCCGTTTGTACAGTTGCAGCAAATAGTTAACTTGTAAAAATACCTGAAAAACAAACCACAGAAAAAGATTGCCTGCCGTAAGGCTTTGACATGTGGTTGTTTTGTAATTGTTTACAACCTCATGTGACAAAGTTCTCTAAAATTCACTGCAGCAAAGATTAGTTCTCCATTTGAATTGCTTATTTGGTTCTGGGCAGGAGGAGAATGAGGTGACAGAGTTCTTTGTGACCCTGGAAAAAGATCCTCAGCAGGAGGACTTCCTGCAGGGCCGAATGCCGGGAAACCCCTACAGCAGCAACGAACCGGGAACCGGACCTTTAATGAGGGACATCAAGAACAAGATCTGTCAAGACTGTGACCTGGTGGCTCTTCTTGAAGATGACAGCGGCATGGAGGTAAAATTTCTTCTCATTAAGAACCTCTGATGTATATTAAGAAATTTATCTGGCATCCTTGTGCCTCTTTAGCTTCTGGTAAACAACAAAATCATCAGCTTGGAGCTGTCGGTGGCAGAGGTCTACAAGAAGGTGTGGTGCCCTACGAATGAGGTGAGAGTCCCATTCAGGGTTAATTTTAGTGAATTACGTACAGCGTTTAAGTCTTGTAATTTAGGTATTGTTAGTGACTGAATCTGATGATGTACTCCTCTCAAAGGGTGAGCCAATGAGAATCATTTATCGAATGAGAGGGTTACTCGGAGACGCCACTGAGGAGTTCATAGAGTCACTCGACTCCACCACAGGTTAGAGTTTGTTGTTCATTTGTTGTCAGTCCATACGTGTGGTGCATGGTGTAACATTTGTTCTCAACTTTAAATGTATAAAAAAGATGCAAGTGCATGATGGAAGAAAATGTACCTCACCTGATTACAGATGAAGAAGAAGATGATGAAGAAGTGTACAAAATGGCAGGAGTCATGGCACAGTGCGGAGGACTGGAGTGTATGCTCAACCGTCTCTCTGGAATCAAAGATTTCAAACAAGGACGACATCTGCTCACGGTAAGCCAAATCTGTTTTACCGAATAGTCCTGAAATGAGTTCAGACTGATTCTGTTTATCCAGATGAAGTCAAATTAAAGCAGCGCTCAACAAGTGTTCTGCCTTTCCCTCCTACTGGTTGAAAGCTGACTTACAACCGTCGTAAACAACGAGCTAACGCAAACACATGCTAACTGATACTAAAATAAGCCACAAAGTAGAAAGATCAACACAGTTGGACTAAAAATTTTACCAACAAGTCCAGTAGCAACAAAGCCAGGTCACCATCAGTCCGTGATTTCATAACCTCTTAACTCCCATAAATGAGAGTAGCCCACGCCGATGTTCATTCTGGTTTTAACTGTTTGCTGCACCTCCAAAGGCTCTCTTACCTTTACTTCGAGGCTCTGCCATGATGCCAACAACAAAAAAAACAATAATTTTTCTTCTTCTTGTTGTGCTTCATTTATTGACAGTTGGCAAACTGAATAAGCTTACTGCTAGCCTTTATATTACCTACCATCACAGAAAATGGCTAACAGCTGTAAAGCAGTTAGAGACCTCCCACTAGTGTTTCTATCCAAACCACAAAACTGCTGAGTGTGGCTTCTGGTCAGCAGAGGGCTACAGAGGGCTGTTCACTGTGAAGTTAGTAACGTTTCAACCTCAAGAACCAGTTAGAAAGCAATATCTTAAAATGTTAAAAACATTTAAAGAGCATGTCACTCCAAATCAACATTGTTTTTGCTGATAAACTATATAAATGAGTGTCTGATCGTGCTGTAGACAAATGTAGTCAATAATTCGGCACTTTAGTGCATCTTAGTTAAAATTTAAATATTCTGCCTAAAACTGTCAGTGTTGCACCGTCGTCAGGCAAAAACTCAGCACTGCATTTGAATTTAAATCTGCCGTCGCTATTGGCTAAGAGGTACACTATGATGTTAGATGGTACATTATGATGTCACACTGTCGTGAGTGTGTGAATTTGTTAGTGGCTCCACCCTCTCGGTCTGCTAGGCATCAGCATTTGTTGCATTTTTCTAACAGGAAGTGGGAGTTGAGTAAGAATCTGTTAGGGGGTGACTTGCTCTTTAAGTGTTGCTTTAAGTTATCCAACAACAACAACAACATAACAACCTGCGTTGTTGTCAGCAAAGGTGACTATAGTGTTTCTGGTTCTGGTCTCTGGTTTCAGGTTCTGCTGAAGTTGTTTAGTTTCTGTGTGAAGGTCAAGATCAACAGGCAGCAATTAGTCAGACCGGAGATGAACACGCTCAACGTCATGCTGGGAACTCTAAACCTGGTTGGTGTTTCAGTAAAAACATTACTGTCATAAAAAAGTCACTTTTGGTCTTCTTGGAGTTTGACAGGAATTTTAGTAACTAATGTCCTTTTCTAGGCTTTAGTAGCAGAACAGGAGAGTAAGGACAGCGGTGGAGCTTCTATAGCAGAACAGGTTCTCAGCATCATGGAGATCATTCTGGATGAAGCTAATGCTGAGATCTCAGAGGACAAGGTCAGGTCATGAAATAAAATTTATATCGGTTGATTTACACTTTGGACAACATGATTTCTAAATGAGGTTTGTGTGTGTTTGCAGGGGAACCTCCTGCTCACAGGAGACAAAGACCAGTTGGTGATGCTGTTGGACCAGATCAACACGCCTTTTGTTCGCTCAAACCCCAGCGTGCTCCAAGGCCTGCTGCGCATCGTTCCTTACCTGTCCTTCGGTGAACTGGAGAAGATGAAGATCTTGGTGGAACGTTTCAAACCATGCTGCAACTTTGACAAGTAAACGTCATCTCTGCTTAGAAAGTTTTTTAACTGGGTTTTAATGAAAACTGGTCCCTAAATTTAAATGATCACCATTCTTTGGCTCTTGCTTTGAAGTGACCTTGTTTTATTCTGGTCCAAGGTATGACGAGGAGCATAGTGCAGATGACAAAGTGTTTCTGGATTGCTTCTGCAAGATCGCAGCTGGAATCAAAAACAATAGCAACGGCCATCAGCTGAAAGATCTTATTCTCCAGAAAGGAATCACACAGAGTGCCCTGGATTACATGAAGAAACATATCCCAAATGCAAAAAAGTAGGTCACCCTCAGCTTTGGATTTCTGAAGGACATGTGCTCTGATGCTCTTAATTATGGCCTTTTCATT
This sequence comes from Nothobranchius furzeri, assembly GCF_043380555.1. Taxonomy (NCBI): domain Eukaryota; kingdom Metazoa; phylum Chordata; class Actinopteri; order Cyprinodontiformes; family Nothobranchiidae; genus Nothobranchius; species Nothobranchius furzeri. The sequence goes on from NC_091755.1 coordinate 32,629,123, forward strand.
TTTCAGTCTGGATGCAGATATCTGGAAGAAGTTCCTCGCTAGACCGGCACTACCCTATATTCTTAGGCTGCTACGTGGCTTGGCTACTCAGCATCCACCGACACAGGTACAACATATCTCCGTCCTTAAATGCGGCCTGAAGCTTAACGTTTATATCCTAATAATTCTTTAGCAAGGAAATCAACTTACTGGATGTCTTTGTTCTCTCTAGATGCTCATTGGCACAGATTCGATCACAAACTTGCACAAGCTGGAGCAGGTATCCAGTGACGAAGGCATCGGAACGCTGGCAGAGAACCTTCTGGAGGCGCTAAGGGAGCACCGCGACGTCAACTTGAAGATTGATGCTGCTCGCAGGGAAACTAGAGTGGAGAAGAAGCGGATGGCCATGGCCATGAGACAGAAGGCCCTGGGAACTCTGGGCATGACGGTAGACTTTCATTTATTAACTTAAAAAAATAATTTCTGTTTCGTTTTTGACACAAGCTTGTGTTTGGAGTGTTTTATTATTCATGTTTGTCTTTTAGACCAACGAGAAAGGTCAAGTAGTCACAAAGACTTCCCTGTTGAAGCAAATGGAGGAGTTGATAGAAGAGCCAGGGCTGACCTGCTGTATCTGCAGAGAGGGTTACAAGTTCCAGGTAGGACACCACCTTCAGCTGTTCTAAACACCGGTTATATCTGGGATTCTGCTGTGTGAGGAGTGGTGGTGTCGTCGGTGCAGGTAGGGTGGAGGCTTCCATGAAGATACGGGGGACTTTGCATTGAGCTCCGATCACTTTGCTTTTATAATAAATTAGTCTTTAGGATGATTTTAGAAGCTAATTTTGTCATCTTTTATAAACAGTAACTGCAACTCTCAAAGACAAATATACTCGTTTCCCCTCCTGATGAGGCTATCATTTGTCTTTTCTACCAGCCAACCAAAGTCTTGGGTATTTACACTTTCACTAAGCGTGTGGACTTGGAGGAATTTGAAAACAAACCACGCAAGCAGAAAGGCTACAGCACTGTGTCACATTTCAACATCGTCCACTATGACTGCCATCTGGCAGCAGTCAGGTAACTTCTGACGCTCACGCTAATGTTTACATGCTGCTTTCTGCTGCATCGTTTGATTCATTTAAAGTTGTTGTTTTTTTTTTTTTTTTTTGCGTCAGGCTGGCTCGTGGGAGAGAGGAGTGGGATAGCGCTGCCCTTCAGAACGCCAACACCAAATGCAACGGACTGCTTCCTGTGTGGGGGCCACATGTACCAGAATCTGCTTTTGCTACATGTTTAGCAAGGTGGCGGGTGTTTTTTTATCACACACAAAAGTTGTTCCCGTCTGAGGTGGGAGGTTAATTCTTTCCTGTGTCACACAGGCACAACACATATCTGCAGGAGTGCACAGGCCAGCGGGAGCCCACATACCAACTCAACATCCACGACACCAAGCTGCTGTTTCTCCGCTTTGCTACTGAACAGTCGTTCAGCGTCGACTCAGGAGGCGGAGGCCGCGAGAGCAACATCCACCTGATTCCCTACATCATCCACACTGTGCTCTACGTCCTCAACACGTACGTGGCTTTGAGCTTTTGTGATTTATTCAACATGAATTATAACACATGAAGTAGTTATTTTTGACCCTGATTGTTGTTTCTGTAGGACAAGAGCGACATCCCGAGAGGAGAAGAACCTGCAGAGTTTCCAGGAGCAGCCGTGTGACAAATGGGTGGAGAGCTCATACGAGGTTGAAGGACCGCATTACTTCACCGTCTTGGCCATGCACATCATGCCACCAGAAAAGTGGAGGAGTTCACGTTTATACTTCCTACGAAGACTTCTGGTCACCGCACATGCTCGCAAGGTTTCTGCTGCCTCCGCAAACAAGTGAGAGACATCCTGGTTTTGTTGTACAGCCAGTCTGATCTTTGTCGTTGTGTTAAATGCAAGAGGTGAATTCCCTTTTTGCTTCATTTTCAGAGTCACAGATAAAACGCCAAAGGAATATGCAGTTTATCGCTCTCCTCTTCTCTTCTGGGGCCTGGTGGATCTGGTCTATGACATGTTCAGAGTAAATATCCTGCACTCTAATAAACCAACCCCACAGCTGATCAGAATGTTTATCCGAATCAGAGAATCCGCGTAGATGGCCTGAGTATGACTGATGTGTTTTGTTCCATTGTGCTTACAGAAGGTGCCCACCAGCAACACAGAGGGGGGGTGGTCCTTCTCACTGGCGGAGTATGTTCGTCACAACGACATGCCCATCTACGAGGCCTCAGAGCGCATACTCAGGACTTTCCAGGATGAACTCATGCCTGCAGAGTCCATTTCAGAGTTCTTTGATGTTGTAGGTCAGTACACACACACACGAGCACACACACACACACACACACACACACACACACGAGCACACACACACACACACACACACACACACTGAGTTCAGCTGAGACTTGATCTTACAGTCAGAACTGATTTTTTTGTGCTACTTTTTTATTTCTTATCTTCAGGTCTCCTTTCTGAGATTCCAGACCCGGACCTCTTCCTGCAGGATTTGTTGAACTCTTTGCCCTGATCCATCATCAGATCACCCCCTCCCCACACTGACAAACACCAACTTAAAAAGAAAAGAAGGAAAACATAAAGACGTGTTCACACTGACTATCAGACACAATGCTTCCTATTCGGCCACCACCCCATATGGCATCTCAAAACTTACTCTTAACCCTCCCACAGTCCTAATGTGTGACCCCGCGAGGAAAGTTGACCATTGAGCAGGGTTGATGGTTTATCCCGTGGGTCCACGTGGCAGAGGTGAGGTGATGCTCACTCCTGCCACGTGGACCCAAGCGATAAACCATCAACCCTGCTCAATGGTCAACTTTCCTCATGGGGTCACACATTAGGACTGTGGGAGGGTTAAACAAAACTATTTGTAGTTTATTGAAAACAACTTTTATTAGCAGCATTCTGTAACGCCATGACGAAAGTTGTTTAAGGATTGGGAGGTCACATTAAAGCAGCTTCAGTCTAGAGCTGAAGAAACAAAGCAGTTTATTCTAATACATTTGAGGTTCAGACTTAATAATTTTATTTTTATTTAGTTCTTTTGACAGGCGAACAGAATTAACGTATCTTTGGTTGATTGGAAGAATGTGCAAATTCTGTTTTAGGGTTATTATTTTTTTTCCCACAACATAAAGGTGCAATTTCACAGTAATTAACACGTTTTTGGATCTGACCCTCCATTTGGCTTTGTTTTTGTTTTTTTGTTTGCTTTTTGTTTGTTTTTGGGTTATGTTTGGTTTAGCTTTTTTTTTTTTTTTTTTTTGAAAAAGCAGAAGTTTTCACTGTCACTTGGTTTCTGTTCATTTTCTTCTGGGTTGTTGCTGTTGGGTATAAATGTTGGTTCTAACTGGAATTTGAGCGACAGACGGACAAAAAAAACGTGTTTTTGTTTTATCAGCTTCAGAAGTGAAACAGGATTCAAGAATAAGTGTTGCTTTATTTGATTCTATAAAGCTCCCTTTGAAGTAATTCATGAAAGACTCCATCTGTTGCAGTGAAACATCAGAATAAATTAATAAAATAAACTTGCATTATATCCTCAAACCATTTCCTCTCTGACTTATTTTATTATTCAGCTTATTTTTGCACTTTATACACTTGATTTTTCCAGATCTCTCGATAAAACACTCAAGTCCTTCCAGAAAGTTTCACCAACAATAACATCAATTTCCTTTTTATTTTGCATCATAGTTTAAAAACGTCCCCAGTTTATCTGCTGCTAGCATCTAACAATTCTTTATATGATTATAAAGCTGCTATATTATTAGTCTGGCTGAGGGTAACTGCATGTTTTGACTTTTGTCTGCACACATTATACAATTTTATAAACAGTTTTTGAAATATTACATTTTGTTTAAAGTGCCTTTCAAGAAATTCAAGGTCACTACAACAAAAATAAACGAAATCAACATAGAACAGCAAAACAGAACTAACTCAAACGGTATGAAATTTTAAATTGTGGATTCTAAATTTACACAGCAGCAAAAACTGAAATGACTAATAATGTTGATTTATTCTTATTCTGAGTAAAAGAACAAACTGATGCATTTAGAACATTCTCAAAGCTTTGAACTGCCACTAGAGGGCGATAGAAATCAGGATTTGTTCATTTTAAAATAAAAACGGTTCATTTAAAGTTGCACATGAAAGCTCATATTGCACTTTTTTGTTTTTCAGTCCAATATTTCACCGTCAATCACAGCAGCTAAAAACACTCCCTTCATGTATGCATAAGCATAAACATTAACCTTCCACACAAAGGAATACGGCTTTCAAAACTTCATGAACTTTGATCAAGAAAGTTTAAGAAGTAAAATGTACACATTTCATGTGTACAGGAGTCTAGTTCACTCTTACTGACATGAATCCACTAACATTTAACTTAAAAACAACTTGAGGAATCAAAAATCTTCAAATTGAAGCATCACTTCTGAACGTTCCCACATGTGTTCCCACATATTTCATCTGAGTTTTAGTTTCTCCAGGTGTGACTGGCAGCACAGTGGCTCCACGTCGTCCTCAGGACAGCGCAGCAGTCTCATGGCGTCTCTGGAGGATCTGGTGTAGCCATTGTGGAAAATGAAGGCTTTCTTCACCGTGAAGAAGGACAACGTCTTGTCCCACATATCCAGGCTGGTCATCCCAGTGCTGAGCTGGCTTTCTATCATGGAGCGAAGTCTCACTGCTTTGTTGGTGCACTTCCTTTCCAAAATGCTCATATTACACATGCTGAGAAGACGACAAAATCTTAACTGAGCTCCCACATCCTAACTTACTCAAAACATTCATGACACCACACTAAAAGAGCCAAATCCTGGAAATAAAATCTGCCAGTTGATGTTTAAACTTACGCTGAGCGCCGATTCCTCATGATGAAGACCTAATCAGGCCTGTGTGGCGTTCAGGGGTTCTGGGTTCACACAGGAGAATGTCCTTCGTTTAAATACTAATCCCAACTTTCACACTGACTTGATGATCTGCTGGTTCTCACAGTTTGTGGCCAATCACAAAGCAGTGTTGTGACAATAGAACATGAATGCATTAGTTGAGGTGATGGGGAACAAACAGGTGGGAGGGGTTCTCCAAACACTTGTTGCTCAGATGATTTAGGATTAGTGGTGTGTGGTGGGAACATGGAGGAGAAACATCTGCCTCATGAACATCTTACAAATGTCTCTCATCAAAACAAGGCCTCTGGACTCCAATATTTTATCTGAATGTTGTAGAAGTGAGTAAAAGGGCCACTAAAGTTAAAACTCATCAAATAATAGTTTTAAAACTTTTTGCTTTTAGAACTTTTGTTATATCTTTTCTCTGAGACGGCATTCCCTGAAGCTCACCATTCATTCATTCTAGTGTCTCAAAACCAGCCTCACCAAATCAACTCAGAAGTTTCCCACCCTTCACACACAAACACACACATTTCTCTCTATTCTCTTCATTTAACTTTCTGTCTCTATTTCAGCCTCTCCAGTTCTCACGGTGAGCGTCTCCCATGCTCGATTAGCTGACAAAAGCGTCCAATCCATCCAGATGGTGTGCCTGGAAGCTCTGTTGACAACCCGACCTTCCTGGGAGTGTGTGTGCGTGTGTTTAGGAGGAGGGGTGGTCAACTTGGTCTTTGTTCAGTGGGGCACACTTCCTTTGTGCAGCCTGCATTAGAGTCATTAACACTGAAGTGTGGGAAGCCTGGGACCGCAGCAGCTCCCACGTTCCACACAGGCAGGAAGGGAGCGTGTGACTGAGACGTGGCCGCCAGCGGCAGGCAGCTCGGCCAGCAGTGTGTGTGTGTGTGTGTGTGTGTGTGTGAGAGAGAGAGAGAGGATCAGTGTCTGCATGATTAGAGTTTATCTGATGTGTCAACATGTGCTGTGAGAGTGAAAACTAAGACGAGAGGCAAACTTCTAGCAAGCTCATCATCAAACTCAATGATTAAAGAGCAAAATATTAAAGATTACTGTTCTAGCTGGCAACCAAAAGTCAAAACCTAAGGAGAAAGTAAAAAACAGCAAATAAACAATATTTATGCCAGATAAAACTTATTGTTCATTTTTGGTTACATATTTATTTTACAGGAGAGTGATGAATAAAACAAATCATACTCTTACTTCTGCTGAAGATGGTGAACATAAGGAGTTCCGAAACCAGCTAGATTTAACACTCATTTATTGTGCACCACTTTACTTTTGCTTTAGAAAAATCGAGGTGAAAACAGAAAAAGGTTTTCAAGACAGTGCAATCCAGAGAGATGGACGCCTATTCCCACCACTCTGATAAAACATCTTGTGTCTTAAAATCACGGCTATCTCATAATAATGTGATAGTATGTCATTGTTACGAGATCGCTTAGTCATGTTGAGATAGCATCTCGTAACAAAATAAGTCACAATAATATTTCACAATTAGCTATCTCATAAAATAGCGGTTCTTTTACCAAATGACCAAGTCACAATAATGAGAAAACGCATAATTATGAGGTAGCTAAATTACGATTATGAGATATTATTTCATCACTGTCATAATAATAGGATTGTGTCTCAGTATTAGGGGATAGCTAGAGTAAGTTATGATAATGAGATACAACATTTTAATGGGCTATCTCATAGTATAGCTTAGCTATATTACAATTATGACTCAGCAATCTCATTATGAGATTGTTGAGTCATAATTATCTTATCATTTGGAGCTACTATTTCATAATTAGCTATCTGATAACGTAACTTAGCTATCACATAATTATGACCTAGCTATCTCATAGTTATAAGATCTCGTTATTATGAGATTGCTAAATCAGAATAACGAGAAAGTATGACATAACAATGAGATTAGCCATGATTATAAGGTAATATTTCATAACTAGGTATCTCATAATGTAGCTTAGCTATAACTTAGCTATCACACAATTATGAGATCCAGTTTCTATAGTAGCCATCTCATATGATGAGAAAACTAAATCATAATTAGAAGATTTGTTCTTTATCAGATCGGCAGGGATGGGCTTCCATAGTTCTCAATAAGAAAATAAAGTTTTTTTTTTTACTTTGTAATAATAATCTTGTTTGTTTAAAAGCTATTAATGAAACTAGGCTTTCGTTAATAGTCTGATCATTCTTTTTTTATCTTTCAGATTTGATTTTGGCTCCAAAACCTGCTGAGAAACTTGTTTTCTTTTTCCATTTCTGAGGCGCCTCAACTGTTGCTCAGCAGCACGCGGGAAGTCTGCCGCTTCAAACAGGTGGAAGTGGCTGCATGTTGGTCTTTTCTTGTGCTTGGCCCTCAGTAACACCCACGTGTGCCTGGTGGCGGAGGCACTTTGTCTTCAATTACGTGGCGGCGTAGATGACATGAGACAGCGGCATGCTTCTCTCTGGGGTCACCACTTTCCCATATCAACACAAGCGCAGGGCCATTCTCCCAGCTTCAGCCCTTCCACCACCCCCCACCTCGGCCCTTTCTCTTGTGGTGTATTCCTCCACCTGCTCCCCAGAGGCACACTCATTGTCCCCATGGCAATAAACACTTCATTGAGCATGTGGCAGCCCTGCGTTCCCCAAAGCCCTTCCCAGCACTCCCATTGGCCCACAGACTGTGAGAAACTCCAACGAGCCTGAGACTCACACATTCATATGGAGATTTGGGTGTATAAATACACGGCAGGAGCAGAGAGAGCAGCTCAGACTCAACTGGCTCTTGGAACTGAGCAGCAGAACCCCTCCGACTGCAGAGATGGCACCGATGGTTGTTGGACAAGCTAGCAGGGACCACCTGACTCCTGCTCATAAGGTAAACTTCTTTTCCATGAATTTGTGACCTCTTGATTTGTACTGATTTGAAGTGAAATAAAACATAAAATCAAGTTTACTTAAATGTTTTTTTTCTTCTCTTCAGCTGAGAAAACCGATGGTTGAGAAGTTGCGCAGAGACCGCATCAACACCAGCATCGAGCAGCTGAAGTCCCTCCTCGGTCCTGAGTTCCTCAAACAGCATCCAGACTCCAAGCAGGAGAAGGCAGACATCCTGGAGATGGCCGTGTCTTATTTGAGGAGCTGGCAGCAGCAGAGCATCCTGACCTCCAGCTTCATGACAGCCAGTGATGGTTACTCCCACTGCATCCAGGAGGCCGTCGGCTTCCTGTCCCGCTGCGAGGTCAACACTCAGACCCACAGGCTGCTCTTCAACCACTTCCAGGGTCTGCAGCCTTCCAGCAGGACCAGCCTCAGTGGCGTCAGCCCCTCTCCTCCTGGCTCTCCTCTCCATCAGCCCAGTTCCAGCAAGGGCACGGGCCAAAGCAGCGGAGCCGTGTGGAGACCCTGGTAGTACGGCGGAAACCATCACTCAGCCAAAAACTACGTCTGTGAACGTCATGGACAGAAAGTTAAAGACTCACTGGAGTCTGTTTTACTTTAACAGCTGCATGCAGCAGATTTACTGAATATTTACACCATGTGTACAAACGTTGCACACTACTTTAGTGTTTACATTTCCCCGTGGGGGAAAACTAACCCTAATGTCTTCCTTTCTATGCAAAGATCACTTGATTACATGAACCACCTTGGTTTTAAACTAGTTTAGTGTCTGAGACGTTGTTTAAATGATGCATTTGCTTTTTGTTCTTGATACTGAGTATCACCGATATGTTTCATCAGCTTGTTGATGAGTCAAAACGAGCCATGAGTGGATCCTGTGGATCTGCCTAGAATGTGAGTCCTGTTAGGATTGTTCTCTAGACTCTGATGATGATCTGTAACTTTTATTGTCCAACGTTTGGACGAGTGTTGCTGAGATTCTTGTTCCTTCAGGTGTGTTTCGTCTCCCTGTGAATGCCTTTCATAAAGGCTTTTCAAAAATCTCTTTACTAAAAGAATTCATCGTGTTGCTTCTTTGAGAAGTTTTCCTTTTGAAAATGTGGAAATATGAAATCAATAAACTTCTTGTGAATGTAATGAATCAAAAAGGTCACTTTTCATCATCGAATTGACACAGCATAACCTTTCATACGCATGCGTCAGAGCTGCAATTAATTTTCAGTCATCACGCTATAAAGTGAGACTGCTACATGAAGTTTCAACAAATGGCTTTCTTGTTTTTGTTTTGCAGGTTTTTTATTATTTATTTTATAGAACAGGATCAGATTAACACTGCAGGATGTTTGTGCCCCTCAAACCTCTGCCAGTTGAAGTCTGCAAGAAATGTCACTCAAAAAAACATTTTTACTCCAAAAGGAAGCTATGATGTTTGTGTTTCTAGGTAGGAATCATCCAAAAGGACAAAAAGATAAATAAATACATTATAGACAACTTGGCAAGCAATCTGTGGATCTTTGGATAACTTATTGCCAGAAAGTTAACTAAATACAGAAATAAATAAAACACAGTTTGATACATAAATTAGGATTTTATCACCAAAGAGATCCTCTCCAAGGAGTTATTAGTTGAAAATTGACAAACACTAGATCAGTGAATCCCAAACATTTCAGTTTAAGATCAATAAAAAAAATTTAAACTTGCACCATCAAACATTGCCGACCGTATTGATATAATAAATAGCTTCAGTTCATATTAAAGCACTTGTTTTCTTTCATGTAATCTAAAATAATATTTGATTAGGAAACCCTTTTCAGTTTTATTTTATTCCTGGTAGATCATCATCTCCAGATCTTAAGTCTCACCCACAAATTCTGGAATAACAACATTTAAGTAGGAACGGTTTTGGGTCTTTGCTGTATTAATTACTGCTATTATTAGACACAAGATTACAAATGAGAGTACAAGGAGCAAAACAAACCCATTCAAAACACTTTGATACAGAACTAAGCAGGAAGAGCTGCTAAAGAAGTACAATAAAATGTGACTTTTTGGAAGGTAAGTATAAATTAAAGCTGGTTTAAAACTTCTGCACAGCCTTGTGGATCATCAACACTCCATCTTGCATGACTCAGTTGCTGAACAGGTGTTCCTTCTGTTGTAGTGGTCGTGGTTGGTCGTCTAGTGTTTAAATTATGTCTCAAGTCCTCCTAAAGTCTTTCAAACTATTCGTGTGTGCAGAAGTTGTAAACGTGGGATGCCAGGGACTTTCTCAGGGTCTAGTTTGCCAGGGCCAGATGGTCTGGCTGAAGTGGCCCCCACCCCAATCCTCTCCTCTTCAACAGGAGATCAAACACCGTAGCTAATGTGATGTGTAACAAGACACACTTCTATTGTCCTCCAGTTGGGCCCGGTGAATAGGCGCAGAGTGTGGGAAACGAGAGATACCACACTCACAGAGAGACGGCCTATGGGTAGCAGCTCCTGCACCGCCGCAGGTCCCAGAGACTTTATGGCAGGAATTTGAAGCTCTCAGGCGGGAGGTGGGAGGGGAACTCATCTTCCCACACACTTGCAGACAAAGCCTTTCAGAAACAGAGTAGTTGTGCAAATAAAACCTTAAATAAATTCACACAAACCTGTAGGAGTGAGGAAAACAAAGCGTGTATGGGATGGAATGGAGGGGTAGTTTTCATTTCACAGTGCTAGGAGTTGGTGGAGTTTTAAGCAAGTGCAGCATATGTGTGAAATATGTGCAAAATATGTGTAAAAGAAGTGCAACAGATGTGCTAAAAAGTGCAGAATATGTGTGAAATAAGTGCAACATATGTACAACATATGTGTAAAATAAGTGCAACATATTGTCAGGTTCGGAGCAGGAGGAGTAGGACCCAAGATGCAGAACACCAGATGACACGAAGCAGGAGCAATTGAAAGTAAAATCCTTTATTTAGGATGTAGCCAATTAAATACCGGCGCTGGAAACAAGACTGAGAACTAAACCTAGAGAAGTAAGAACAAAACAGAAGCTCATTTAAGAGCACAGACCTACTGACAACCAGGGAGGGACCAAAACAATGCTGACACAAGACAATTGACCGACAAACACTGAGGGACAAGACAGGGGTTTTAAACACAGATGGAGGTAATCAGGGGAACAGGTAACAGGTGTGAGGAGTGAGATTCTGGAGGGAAGGCAGGTGCATTCCATGAACTAAATGGGGGAAAAGACATTAGATGGGTCAGACAAAGCTTAAATAAAGTACTTTTGTTTATAAAAAAAAAGAGGCAGGCCTAAAAAAACGGCTTAAGTAGATGCAGAAACTGTACTAAAGTACAGTAACTAAGTACTTGTACTTTGTTACATTCCATCACTGCATTTGAGAATGGCACATTTGGATCATTTATGACTCTGTGTCTTAAAACACACTACTCAGTGAAATGATGCTTCAGGTTCTGCAGATTTGGGCGATGGTGGCAGAGGACTTAAATGTTCGTCCTGTAACTGGAGGGTTGCAGGTTTGAGCCCCGTCCGTCGCAATCATTGTGTCCTTGGGCAATACGCTTAACCCAAGTCTTCTGTGGACCTTTTGTGGACTTTTTCCAGATGTATCGGGACACAAATCTTTGTTTGTCCTGCAGCAAATGATCAATTAAGGAGCTGTGCTTGTTGGCTCATTCATCCTGATGTTTGTGGGAAACGGAGGAGACGGGACCGCTCACATCTGGGTCTGGGCGAGGATGAAGGCCCCTCCGAGGCACACTGCTGGACCCCTCTTCCTTTCTTGACTGGTCTCTAATTTGACTCAGATCATTTGGGTCTGCAGACCCTCGGGCGAAAGTCATACAAGAGCTTGTTACTTGTCTGAAGATCCATCACAATAATCCATAAATGACCGACTGAACTGAAACATTCAGTATTTAGTAGTTTTCAGAAAACCCCACTCATCTCAAGTTTTTTTTGACATATTTGAATCTTTATTGTGTTGGTTTATTTTTAATTTCTGGATCCAGAAACATCCGTAAACTCCGAGATGACCGCTTGATAACGGTGTTAATTACTTGTAGCTTATCTTGGGAAACATACCAGGCACAGATACATTGTCTGTGATTTATTGACATGTCCTTTTATAGTTGTGCTGGGAGTCCCACAGGTCCCAGTGTGGGAACCCTAGCTGGGCCTGAACCACATGGCTTTGTTATGCTAATCAGGGGTATAAAATGAGAAGCGACTCCTCCAGAGGAATCAGAGCTGATGCTGTTGTCCAGAGACAGACATGTCACCGTGCTCCAACAACTTCTCATCCTTCCACCACATCAGGATGTCTGACAGAGACAACGTCAAGGTGAGGTTTGGTCACTTCAAGCAGCTCGTGGCGACGTCTGCATGCACTAAACTACCATCTGACCTCTCTGGTTCTTTTCCTTTCAGATCAGAAAACCTATGGTGGAGAAAATGCGCAGGGATCGCATCAACAGCTGCATCGAGCAGCTCAAAGTCATCCTGGAGAAGGAGTTTCAGAAGCAGGAGCCCAACTCTAAGCTGGAGAAGGCGGACATCCTGGAGATGACGGTGAGCTTCCTGAGGCAGCAGCTGCAGTCCAGTCTCTGTCACCAGAGCTACAACCACAGCTGGAGGGACTCGGTGCATGTTCTGTCTGCTGGTGCAAACACAGACACCTCTCATCCTCAGCAGCAGCAGGACCAGAGAGTCAGCAGCTCCTCGTCCAGCACACAGCAGGACGGCAGCAGCAGAGGCCCCGTGTGGAGGCCTTGGTAGTGGACACTGAGGCCTGAGGAGACATGCTCACTCCCTCACTATGTAGGAAATGTGTTTCCAGCCTGCTCGTTGTGTGTGGGTGTCCTTATTGTCTCATCACATTGATGGACAAGTAAAACCAGCGTTGTCTCACTTGTTAAGGGTTGTCCTGCTTTGACCGGGTTTGTTTTCCTTTCTGCTTGAAGCTGGAGATTCGTTCTGAGTGACGGTAGTTTTGTTAGTTTACTCCGATGGAGTTTATGTGTGATTGTTTAAGAATATTTCTTCTCTATTTTATGATCTATGCCAAATTTATGTGAATAAAACAGATTTCTGCGTGCTTGTGAGGACACCAGTGAATGTACACAATCTCCTCTGTGTTTGGTGTTAATGTTCTCTGCTGGTGTTTTACTTTAGTTTATAAAAGTTGTTTGACAATTATTAAAAATGATCATTTTGACCTTCTGCCTAAACATCCTTTGTTTGTCTTGAATTTTAAAAGTAAAATGACTTATTAAAAAATAACAGTAGCAACTAAACTGTTTGGATTTGCTACACCTCATAAACTTACATTATCTGTATTTTTCTGACATTTTTTGTATTTTTATGTGATAAATAGTATAAAACAAGCATCTACGTACATCACATAAAAACACCCCAAACGTTGTGGCTTCTTATGTTTCATAAAAGCCCATTTTGTCTGTCTGACGTTTAAAATGACCATAAAAGTAACAAAAAAAATCCAAACAAACAGGATTTTTCCCTTTCAAAGAAAAAAAAAACACATTTGAAAAGAGCTTTAAAACGTCAAGAAAGTCCAAAAACTAAAAACAGATTGTGGATCAGAGCCTTAAGTGTAGCGTGTGTATAAAATAAAATAAAATAAAATAAAATAAAAGCTTATGCTGGTGCCAACCACTAGGGGGACTATAATGTAACTTTTAATTAATTAAAAACATTGCATAAATGAGAGGCTTGTCATGAGAGCAGAAAATCTAATAAAAATAAGAGATTTAATGTTTTTGCACCTTTTTATTTTAAAATGTTTGAATTGCAGTTTAAATGAAAGTGTTGCAGTGAAAACATATTCTCTGCAGAATTTAATGTGACATTTCCAGATTTGTATTTACTGACGACTCGGTGGATCACAACAAAAACACCCAGTTGTAGATGCAGTCTCTTTAGAAGCAAAACAAATATCAGTCAGAACTTTGGACTCAGCTGCTGATTTGTTTTATCTGAATGAATCCAAAGTTTAAAAGTTAAATCACAGACTGTTACATGTTCAGTAAATCACTAACCCAAAGCACAGCTTTAATGCACTGTCCTTCATTAACAACTGTTTATTATTCACCATGAGGGTTGAATAAACAGAAAAAGGATGTGTTTCAGGTTAGAATACCTGTTACTAATCATCTCATCAACATGATGAAGTTATAAAACTCAGCGACACACTGAATGGAAATACATTTCCTACACAGTGAGGGAATTAACAGGTCCCCTCAGGTCTCTTTTAGGTCTTCCTGCAGAATCTCTGCTGTGTGACGGGTTGGTAGGTGGAGCAGCCTGAGGAGCTTCAGCCTCTCTGGTCCTGAAGCTGGGGGCGCTGCAGATAGTGAGACAGGTAAATTTATCATTCATGTTTGTGATGAATACACATTCTCCCTTAAATAAATATAGAATACTCACCTGTCCTTGCTCTGACGCTGTCTTTACACATCCTGGTGTGGTGCAGCAGGTGGAATGAGGCCCCCTTACTCTGACGTTCCTGCAGGAGCTGCTCTTAGTTTTTTATAGTGTTACATTAGCATGACAAAGGTGTGAGGCTCAGGCCGAGCCGGGGATTGTATCAGATCATAGGTGAAGGTGGAGAGTGGAGATAAAACCGGTTTGATTAAAAACCAAAGGCTGAGGGATGTGCTGTCCAGCTCTAATCAGGAAGTGTGGCTTATCTCACTCTGCATTCACTCAGGGGAACTCACATTGAGGCTCCTGATGCATCTCCAGGGAATAATTAAACATGCAAGCGTGGAAAAGGGAATATTGTTAGATATTTCATTGTTAATGTAGAATAAACTGTTGCACAACCGGCATGATCAATAAAATTATCTCAAAATCCAGTTAGAGATATCAGTGGCTACCAGACATCCTGATTTCCATTTTAAATGACCAAGAATTGTATTTGTTTTTTTAATTAAAAACAAAATCTACTTTACCTGTAAAACATGAACTTTATATGCAAGAAGATCTTGAATTGTTCAGGTTGGGGCTGTTTAGGGGACATTATAGCAAAAAACTTTAAGACTTGCAGGATTTCAGAAGGTTTCTGCAACTGAGTTCTGATCTTTTAAAATCAAACATGAACATGGATTTCTGAACCCCACGGTGCCTTGCTGTGTTTCTTTGTGCTCCGACAATAAAACTCCTGCTTGTTCAGCCGTGGCACACTTCGATTGTTGATGGAGGTCGTTTGGCTGCGAGTGGACAGACAGACTGTGGGAAAGCCGGGCTCGAACTTTACTCACACATCGGCTGGTCAATAGTCCTGACCTCCCAGTTACAAAAGACCCTTTCATCTCCACACACACACACACACACACACACACACACACACACACACACACACACACACACACACACACACACACACACACACACACACACACACACACACACACACACACACACACACACACACACACACACACACACACACACACACACACACACACACACTTGGTATGCTGCGTTACGTCATGCTGAAGCACTTAAACTGTGTTTTTTGTGTCAGCAGCTGCCACTTGTTTCCGAATCAGATGACGTTTTGCTCATAACTAAATCAATTAATGACAATTTTCCACCTAGTGACCAAAAACATTTGAAAAAAAGACTATTCCTCTTAAAAGTAAAACCATCGTAATCATTCTGGAGATTCAGAAAGTAAATGTGATCATTCTAGAAGGATAAAGTGATTTTCAGTGCAGGAACATAATAGTTGTAACAACTTAGGGGAAAGGGGAAGTAGATTATGCGTGTTTCTAATATCTTGGTCAGTTTTAGGTGACTTTATACATTGAAGGAGTAACTTGAAGAACTTTTTCTTTTTTTCTGCTTAATATTATGACCTCATCCACCAGATCTGCTGGAGGAGGGGAATACACACCTCATGCTTCATACTTAATTTAGAAAAGCATCTTAATTCAACTGAAAACACAAGACTGCATCTATACTGACTTATTCCATCTGCTTGAAGTCACTAAAATTAGGAACATCCAGATGCAACATGATGCAAAGTCCATGCATTTATTCCTTCTAGGCTTGTTATTGTGATTTTAGAGACCTCTAGTTGATCCAAAATGCTCCCATAGCAAAGATCTGGTTAGAGTTATGAGGACAGGCCATAGTTCTGATATTTTAGCATTACTGCACTGGCTCCATAACATTGCGCCACGAGACAAATTTTTGCGAGATTTGGAGTTTTCCGAACTCAGGAGAATCCTGATGAAATGTGTGGACTCGACACGAGGCGGGGCTACTCATAGAGATCTGGCTGCTGCCAGGTTACTGGCTCCGAGCAAAATTCAAATTTACCCTCTATCTTAACTTAAAGGTGACATGTTAGGATTTTTTTCTTAAGTTGTGATAGTCGTATGATTGATAAAACACGTTCATGAAGTTTTTGCTCAAAATCCATCTCACATAAAGTGAAATCTGTTTTGTTCTTTACATTTTCAGTACCTTCCAAAATGAGCCGTTTCATGGCTCTGTCACTTTTAGAAAACAAGCTGGAGCTGGCCACACCCACTAATACCCCGCTCAGGCTGCTATAGAGCTCCGGGAGTTGACGTCACTTCTCCCGGCATGCAACAGTTCAAATCGAAACGGCGCCATATTGGCATGCAGAAGTCGGCAGCTGGACTATTTGTTATTGTCAGAAAACTCAATCAAACGGGAAATATGGTAGATTCCTGTTGTGCCCCAGGATGCAGAACAGACGCGGACGACATAAGGAATGAGCCATCTACAGGATTCCCCAAGATCCGGAGCGCTGCAAACGTTGGATCATTGTAATAAAACGCACTAGTGACCGGGCTAAAATGAAGCTGTGGGATCCCGAGAGTAAAGGTTTTCGCTTATGCAGCGACCGCTTCATATCAGGTACTTAAACCAACGTTTCCTCAACTGTGTATGGTATTTATTTTAAATGCTTTTATTATGATTCTTAGTGGGCTTCCTAAACTTATTTTGGCGTGGCTTTTTCTGTCTTATTACTCATAGCAACATGTAAACATCACGTAAAACGTTGCCTCGTGAGTTCTGCGTGCTGCCGTTTCCGTGTTTTATGATCACAGCAATTAACCGGCTAAGCTGTATTTAATTTTTAAGCAATGGTTGATCAATTGTCAGATCACACATAAAAAGCACTTTGAATTGCTATTATCTGTCTCACCGAGACTACTTACGTGTAAATCTGTTATTTGTCCATCCATCCATCCATTTTCATCCGCGTATCCGGAGTCGGGTTGCGGGGGCAGTAGCGTGACTTCCCTCTCCCCAGCCGCCGGAGCCAACTCCTCCGGGTACATCCCAAGGGGTTCCCCCGGCCAGGTCCGGTGTTGTGCCGGTAAGAAGTCCGCTCCGACATCTTCTGGCGTTTTTAAAAAGTATCCCAGGGGCACGGTAAGGGTCGGAGATGTTTAGTCTATTTAATTTCTGACTATATAAAACGATTTATTCTGTTTTAAAGTGTGAAGTAAACTCCGACGAAGTAAAATCCAAGCGGATCCCGTTCATGTTCATGGTTACATCCGTGTTTGTTTAACTTTTTTGCATGCCAAAATGGCGTCCACTAACTGAGAGTCACGTGGGGTCCGGAGCTCTATAGGCTGAGAAGATCCGATATCCCGGAGGGGATCAGAATAGGACCACTGTTCCTCCAGCAGCGGCACGTGAGAGGTGGTGCTAACCTACTTTCTTCATTTGTGACATCACAAACAGGGACTTTTTAACAGCTTGTTTGAGGCACATAGTTTTTAAAACTAAAATCTTTCAGAAAACTGATGATGTTTTTTTTTTTAGTTAAGAGTGTTTATTGAAGCAGAAACCCACGTGTCAGCACAAAATGATGCAAAATGTTAGTTTAGCATCATTTGTCCCCTTTAATCAGCTTTTAATTCCATGTGATTCTTTGCTCTCCTCTGGTTTGGCTCCTAGAGTTTCTAAATGGGAGGTTGAGCTCTCCAGCTTCCAGATTTCATACATTAAAAAAACTTCACTTTTCACCCTGGTTCACCCCTTTAGTTATGCTGCTCTAGACAGCTGGAGAAAATACTGACAGTGTTTCCTTACTCTTGTGGTTTTACGGCTGGTCCAACCCTCTTGCGTCAATCAGAGCTAGTATCCTGAGCCCACATAAAACACTTTGAACAGATTTAAGGAAACATTTTATTAATTTAGCTGACATAGTTATCTAGAGTGCGTATCAACATGTTCCAGATTTGTTACCCTACCCTGTGTTATCTGTTCATGGTGTACATTTGGATGCAGTTCTGGAAATGCGCAGTGGTGTTCATTTTTGGCTTGAAGACAATAATATACACTTTAGGAAAGAAGTACCCAGCGAGGAAGGTCAGAACACTGAAGAGCGTGGCAAACACCCGAGCAGCCATGGTGAAGGTGTCCCTATTGATGAGGTAGAGGGTGAAGAAGCTTATCCAGGAGATCATGTACACCATCAGGCTGAAGGTGACACATTTTGCTTCGTTGTAGTTTGCCGGCAAGTCCTTACCCATGTAGCTGAAAGAAAAGCAGAGGACGCTGAGAATAGACACGAATGCAAGTTCAACGCCTGAGCCGTAGGAGAGGGTTTTGCTGCACTCCAACACAATTTTATCAGGATAGAAGTCGAGGTCTCGAGAAACCTGAGGAGTGTCCAGAGACACACGGAGAACAGAAACCAGCAGGATGGTGACAGACACCAGAAAGATGGTGATCTCAGGACCACTTTTCTTCATCCATCTGTCATAAGCTGGAGGCAGCTTGGATGAAAATTTAAATATGCAAACAACCTGAAGGGCACGCACAGTGATGCAGGCCAGGCACACAGAGAAGCTGATGGTGAAGAGAGGCTGCTTGAGGATGCAGGCCAGCGGGCTTGGATGGCCAAAGTGGCAAAGGCTGCTCAAGGCAGCGATGGTCAGGGCTGCCAGCATCAGGAGGCACGTCCGGCCGCCAGCAGACTTGGCCACTGGCGTGTCCAGGTGGACCAGGAGGATTACTGCAGTGCTGCAGGTCATGAGGAGGCAGGTGGCCAGATAAAAGAGAAGGGCAATGGAAAGAGGATTGTCCCAGTCCAGCAGCAGGACAGTCCTGTTCAGACACTGGACGCTGCTTGGGGGAGCCCACTGCTCCGGAAGACATGGCTGGCAGTGAGTCGGCTCTGAAAAAGAAAAGAAAAACAGCACAAAGTCTTTTGCAGGAAATAAAATAAATCTTATTTAAGTTAAAACTGCACAGAAGTGTTTGTTACCAGTCTGGAAGTATGCTTTGTCTTTTTTTTTATTATTATTTATTTTTTGTTCAAACGGACTCTGAGTTTGGCTCCAGATGTACGTGTGCTGTGCGCCATCTGCTGTTCACCCCCCTCACACATCAGTCATTTTCTCTAAACACGCGTCTACTCGTTAGGGTAAAAAGAAATGACCTAAAGTTTTAATTCTACAGATAATTAAATTGGTGATGCTGTGAGGTTTTGTTTATTTCATGAATAAATTACCACTTTTATTGAGGAAGGTGGCCTCGGGACAGGCCTCGCAGTCGAAGCAACAGGCGTGCTGTCCCGTCAGCAGCTTCTTGTGGCCTTCTGGGCATGGTGGGGAGCAGAAGGATGGAGCTGTCTGCACAGGGGAACATTTTATAAACCAGTTCAGTCAAGAGCGATGAAAAATCCAGGCAGAAGAAATAAGAAGGTTCTGTTGGTCTTACCGATTTGGACTCATCATTGCCAAACCACTGGATTAGATCAGGATCCACTGTGAGGGTGATGGGATCTAGTGTGAAGGAGCCCACCACTCGGAGAGACCACTTTGTTCCCCTCCAAGCCCAAGAGACAATATCGTAACCAGTGGGGGGTTCGCCATTTGCATCAAAGTACACGGAGGAGTTGCCCAGAGAAAACCTAACCTGACTGAGAGGCAGCAGAAGCTGAAGGAGAGAGAGAGAAACAGAAATAAGCTCCTGATTTTTAGCTAAAAGTAGCCTACATCACCCTACCTCATGTGGTTCCAAGTTTTTCTTGTGGCACTCTCCAGCATCACAGCCAAGAGTTTCGTGCAGAGCATGAGCCAAGGCGTACACCGCCTTGTAGACGTTGAAGGAGGAGGAGGTGTCGTATTGGTCCATGGTGAAGTTGTTCCTGGCCAGGCTGTACAAGTCTGAGCTCTGCAGGCAGTCGTTGCTGCTGCTCATGTTAGACTTTTCACTCATGTGCTGCATCGCAGCTTCAACTACCTTCTTCTCAAAATCCTCAAAACCAGGAATGGATGTGTCTTTGACCGAAATTCCAATCACGGTGCCGATGGTTTGGATGCCAGGAATCCCTGATATGAGAGTAGATGGTGACCAGTCCTCGGTCCCAATCCAAACCTTATCACTTATGTTCTTCTCCAGGATAAATGGAACGAAGCCGAAGAACTTTGTCTTACTGGAGAACACCACAATGGTGTTCACTTTGGTTTTGATGATGTTCTCCACCATGTTCCTCATGGTCTCAGCTGTGCTGGCTGAGGCTGAGGGAATGACTCCCTGGTAGGGGATGCAGATGCCATGGTTGGATGCTTGCTCTGATAGGCTCTTCATGCCCTGCAGGCCATAGTCATTGTCACTGCCCAACAGAGCGATCCACATCCAGTCGAACCGAACCAGGAGCTGGATCATCGCTGCCACCTGGTTCTTGTCACTGGAGATTGTTCTGAAGAACGATGGATAGAGGAGCTTGTTGCTCAGCATTTCACTTGATGCTTCGTAAGAAATCTGCAGCAAGGAATGACTTCAATTTAGATGTGCCCAGTGGTGCTCCAAAGAGTTGGCCAGGGGGGGCCACGACCACCCCTGGAAAAATCTTGGTACTGTTTCTTTTTAAGTCAATCTAACATGGGACGTGATCTACTTTTCCTACCTCTGGGATGAGATAGGTCCCCAGTAGAACAGCAGGGGTGAAAGTATTACTGCTGCTGTCCGGTCCGATTACACCCACAGCTTTTCCAGCTCCACTGGAGTTCTGTTGCTCCAGTAGGTCCAGTGTGGCCAGAACGCTGGCTGGGTTGGAGCAGATGTCATACATTTGGTAGCCGAGTTTCACTCCAGGCAAAAGATGGTGTGGACTGGAGTTGCTGTTAATTTCTTCTACTGCGAATCTCATGGCTTGCATCAAATGAAACGCATGTTTGTTGGGGCGGCCTCTGAGAAAGGTCATGTAAAACGTTACGTGTGGAACAAACGTTTGGCTTAAAAGTAGAACTTCATCTGGAAGTTTAGAATGGAGCACACTTACTGATCACATGGAACCAAAGCAGGGAGACCTTTGGTGGGTTCGTTGGTGTAGTGGAGCGGAAAGAACCCAGCAAAGGTGTAGTCTCCCTGCAGCTGCATCCCCTGTCCACGAGAGGTATAGTCTAGTTTACCGGCAGCTAACTGCAGCATCAGCCAGCAAAGGGATAAAAACACGGAGCAGAACATTCCTAAACTTCACCTCCGATGCGCCTGCTGTTCGAGCTCTGGAGTTGTTTATAAAGTCTTGGTCTGACGTGAGGAGGAGTTTTGCATCTTTCTAGAATTCATATTCAAAGAAAATTTTTTGCATATTGAATTTGTTTGTGTGACTTTAATGTTTCCCCTCATGCAAACAAGCTGCATGCATGTAAAAAAGTGCACACAAATAATTTGCACTCTTATACACTCATAACTGTTGGGACTGTTTTTACTGTGTTGTTGAATTTTTACAGGAAAACAAAAATGTATTTTTTAAATAAAAAATATAAAGAATCAAATGCTGAATTAAAATGATGTTCTTCCTTGATTTGGTGCATGTGGGTGAAAATTTGAAATCTTAAAGGTGCATGAAGTAAAAATGATATCTAGTGGTCTAATTTGGGTACTGCACGCCACAAATCTAAGTCAAAGAGTCCGCTGTCAGCCAACAAAACTGTTCAAATTATTTAATTCTAAAAATAATTTTCACAGAAAGAAAAACAAATATGACAGCAAAATGGACCTGACTGATCCACAAACTGCCACAGAGCAGGAAGAACTGAAAAAACTGAGATTTTCTGAGCTGCTGGGGTTTGAAACAGAAAACAAGTTCGACTTTCCGTTAACAGGCGTGGCGTTTGAGTTAATGGACACGCTGGAATCAAAAAGTTGGCATTAAACAGATTTCTTGTAGAAGAAGAGGACACTGAAAAGAAATCTATCCCAGGATCAGTTCAGAGAAACTTCTGGAGGTAAAAGAAGATTCTTCATGACAAACTGCATCAGGGTCTGAAATGCTGCAAAATCAGTTTCACTTTGAGGTAAATAGTTTTTGCACCATGACTTGAAAAATCATTGAAATAGTTAGAAAAAACTAAGAATAAATTATAAAAAAAATTGTGGCAACAAAAAGAAACATCACCTTTGATGATTTGCAATTTGTAGTAAAGGAGTTTGTGTTTCCCTGTGATCCTGATTAATGTTGTTCCTCTATTGAGCCTGGGGGAAAGACTAGAGTTCAAGGACCTTAAAGAGCAAGTCGCCCCCAAATCTACCTTTTTTGCTGATAAACTATATAAATGAGTGTCTAGTTGTGCTGCAGACATGTGTAGTCAATATTTTGGCACGTTAGTGCATCTTAGTTAAAATTTAAATATTCTGTCTAAAACTGTCAGTGTTGCACCGCCATGAGGTAAAAACTCTGCGCTACATTTGAATTTCAATCTGCCATCGCTATTGGCTAAGAGGTACGCAATGACATTAGCTGGTATATTATGATGTCACTATGCTGTTGTGAGCCTGTTTGTGTGTATTTGTTAGCGGCTCCGCCCTCTCGGTCTGCCAGGCAACAGCATTTGTTGCATTTTTCAAACATGAAGTGGAAGTAGAGTAAGTTTTTTTGTGTAGGGGGTGACTTGCTCTTTTATGAAGAAAAAAATATGTATGTATATATATATATATATATATATATATATATATATATATATATATATATATATATATATATATTAGGTAAACATGACTGACTGGAATTTTATCATCTTTTTTATTTAATTGCAGTCACAACTGAACTCAATTTACTGTAAACAATGAGCTTAGTTCTGGATCTGATTTGTTTTGGTCTTGTTGATTTTTTTGGTTATAACAGAGATCTCACTCCAGATGAAAACTACATTTGTTTTCCATCTAGTTTGCTGCCTATTGAAAAAAAATCTGTACAGGTGCACCATGGTTTGCATTTTGGTTGATATTTGAACCTCAAATGATAATACACATCTTTTGCACTGATATTTGACTGAAGGTCCATGTGTGCAGATCCCAAACCCATTGTTTTGAATGGAATAGTGTGTATTTTATCAGCCACAGTAAAAAGAAGGCAAATGATCATGAAAATTAGTTTGTTTTAACTCAAAGATCTGGGCTAAAATTTGAGTTTTGGTTTCCGTCAGAACAAATGTCTGGTGATTGGTAAGATAAACACACAGTTACTGTTTGTTCAGCTGGGAAACCAAAAGCAGCCGAGGTAAGACAAACAGCAGCTTTGTAAAAAGGTGATGCTGCCATTTAGAAAATTATTTATTAAGATGTACTTAAACTGCAAGAAGAGCATCCAAACTTGGATTACATTTGTCTCTTTCACAAGGCAAGTTATAATAAATGCATGTAGTTCAGTGTATGCTAGATTTGTAGTTTATGTTTTACAGTCATTTTCTTTCATTGTGAGCAACTGACAAATTATTATACACACAAGCTACAAGCGATTATCTAATTATTAATTTTATTTAATGATTTAAAGTGGACTAAAAGACCAAATCTAATGGAATCGTTTGCTTACAGAGTTGCAGGAATTGTGTTTTTACTATTATTTTTCTGACAATGCAAGTCAAGTTTTATTTTTAAAATGTACTAAATTTATTTTAATTTACTAATGTGGCAATTGTAATGACTGCATCATCACACATGAACCTAAAATGTTAACAGAACAATGGTGTAGTTTACGTTAGTTGCCACTTGGGGCGCCAAATCTCAATCTCCCCATTATTCTCAATAGTTAACAGAACAAGAGTGCAGCACCAGCATTATGCCACTAGGAAGCGCCAAATCCCCCATCTCCTTTTCTAAATTGATAACAGAATACTTGTGCAGTGTGCAGTTCCAGCTTTTCGCCACTGGTGGGAAATTAACAGCCCTCCTCCTTCATAAAAAGTCAATTAAAAAGTCCAGACAGCCATTTTGGTAAACACTTTACATGAATACAATTTTAATTATGTTTTAAGCCAAATAAATTGGGTGAGCAAACAAATATAGAATGATTAGAAACGTATTCAACTCTGTAAAAAGAGTTGTGTGTTCATAAGAGTTTGCAATTTTGTGTTTAGAGTATTTTACAGTGTATTTTGCCTTTGTTTTGCCAGTTCGATAATGCGCGGGTTCTGTCACGTCATTTCTCTGCGACGCACATGTCGAGGTGAAAGTGCAAGCTGCCATTTTTCGAGGCATTTTTTTCATGATTTAGGGCGAGAAACTTAGTTTGTGAGTTGTTTTTTAAATTATTTTTTGCTATTGTCTTTTATACATCATCGCTTGGAACACCTCAAAAAGGAATATTGTGGATTTTTGTGTTTGTTTTACGTAGTTAAGAGAAGAGGAGCTCCAGGGCTGCACTGTTCTGCAGATGGCTGCTTAGCTCGCCTAGCTAACGTTAGCAATCGCTGTAAACAAACAGCATTCAACAAAGATTCAGCAGCTACGCTATTGAAGCATCTTCAGCAAGTATTGGTTAGCTCTTTAGTTCCTTAAGTGCTTTCCTACCGTTAGATATATATATCTGTAACCGGCAGTAGAAAGCTGTCCAATGCTGTAAGTCTACGAGTTTAGCGACACAACTTGAGTTTTGATGACTGGGCGAGTTTCTCCAAAATAGCTCGGAGCTCGGTTGCTTTAGAGCCAGTGGGGGTCAGTTTTAGTGGAATTAGACACTCTAGAACCAGTTGGCATGTCGTCCTTTTCGGAATCTGCTTTGGAGAAGAAGCTGTCGGAGCTGAGCAGCTCTCAGCAGAGCGTCCAGACTCTGTCTCTGTGGATCATCCACCACCGCAAACACTCGGCTCTCATCGTCAAAGTCTGGCACCGAGAACTCAAAAAAGGTGAGATATAACAACAGGATCCTTGTCCGATCATAGCCCTGAATGAAGTTAAAGCTGTTGTAGGATGAGCTGGAGTCACATATTTCAAGCAGATTTTAACAAACGTATTAATAAGCAGATGCTTTTCAATTCTTCCAATGTTTACATCAAACATGGAAGAGAAAGCATAGAAAATAACTCCATCCATGCGGTATATTATTCAGGACGTACAAGTAGTATCAGTATCCATGTTTTGTTTTTGAGTAAGCTCTTGATTTACCGGTCGATCTACTTTCCAATCCTCATTTGTGGTCACAAGCTTTTGGTAGTGACCGAAAGAGTGAAGTTGCAGATACAAGCGGCCAAATTTAGTTTTCTCTGCAGAGTGGCTGGGCTCTCCCTAGGTGAGAAGCTCGGTCATCCGGGAGGGGCTTGGAGTAGACCTGCTGCTCCTCCACATCGAGAGGAACCAATTGATGTGGCTCGGGCATCTGGTCAGGATGCCTCCTGGACGCCTCCCTGGTGAGGTTTTCTGGCCACGTCCAACCGGGAAGAGACTCAAAGGAAGACCCAGGACACGTTGGAGGGACTATTGTCTGTCGGCTGGCCAGGGAACGCCCTAGAATTCCCCTGGAAGAGCTGGCCCAAGTGGCTGGGGAGAGGGAATTCTGGGCATTTCTGCTTAGGTTACTGCCCCCACGACCCGTCTCCGGGTACGTGGAAGACAACGGATGGATGAATGAATGTGCATCAGCTGTGAGAGCTGGGTTGCAATGATGATGAGTTAAGAGTCTTGAAATGTCACTTTTAAGTTAGTGACACTATCAATATCAACATCAAATAAATGTATTTTCTTTCATCTTTTTAACTCCTTAACGGCCAGTCATTTTCTGATCAGAAAAGCCCTTCGCTGCCAACGTTTTTCAGCGTTTTCACTGTTTATTTTTTAAGAGTCACAGAACATAGAGCTCTATGATGATGTCAACACCAACACTACCAGAAGAAAGAGTAGACTCACCTCTTACATCAGGAAGAATCCGCGTGTTTCTAGCGTTATCCGTTCTTTCATAATCCGTTGTCGAATTGTGATCGGCAAAAACTTTTCTGGTTCGCTCACTTTTTTTTACAACAGCGGCCCAAAACGATCTCCTATCACATGGGTTTTCTGCTTCCTGATCACGTGACATATAATGTACATGGATGAAGATCGGCTTTAGAGCTGGGATGTTTGTTCTCACGGTGCAGGAACTCGATCCGACGCCCACACAGTAAAAAAATGCAAATGACCACTTTTGTCGTCAGTGGCAGTTAATGAGTCAAATAGTTTCTTCTTGCAGATTCACTGTAACACAGTCATAAACAAGTTGCAGTAAACTAGATGAAGAGAAGTAGTGATGCACCGGCGCCGCTATGAAATTTTAGGGCCGATACCGATATTAAGATCACTGTTATAGCCGACAACCGATATTTGCCGATACCGATATACTGACATAAACTCATTCACTGCCATTGACGACTAAAGTCGTCATTTGCATTTTTTTAGTTTGAGCTTCGGAACGAGCCCCCGTGCTGAGAGAACAAACATCTCAGCCCTGACGCCGATCTTCATCTGCATACGTCACACGTCATGTGATCAGGAAGCAGAACATCCATGTATTAGGAGATCGTTTTGGGCCGTTCCTGTAAAAAAGTGAGGCGCGAACCGGAAAAGCGTCTGCCGATCACAATTCGATAACGGATTATGAAAGAATGGATAACGCTCAAAACACGCGGATTCTTCCTGATGTAAGAGGCGAGTCTACTCTTAGTTTTGGTTGTTTTGGCGTCGACATCATCCTAGCGCACAACGTTCTGTGACTCTTAAAAAAACTGTAAAAACGGTGAGAAACGCTGGCAGCGAAGGCCGTTGGCGATCAGGAAACAGCTGGCAGCGAATGAGTTTATGCTTCTAAAATCAACAGATTTTGTAAAGAATGAAAATTATTAAAGCTGAATTTACGTTATTATGTACACCCCACACACATTTACTCCTCTGAGATGATTTAATTCACTGCAGGGTTTCACCCAGCGCTTTATAAGCCTGGTGGCCCGCCAGGCTTTGCTTGGCCACCCGCCAGGCTAGGCGCCATGCCCGCCCCCCTCCCAGACCCTACCGTGTCCGCTGACACGAACGGCGCAACAAAACTAGAGTCCTCCATCAGCTGATACTGGTGAGAAACAGCAGCGGAACGTGTGCAAACCCCCCCCCCCCCCCCCCCCCCCGACTCCCGCTCTCACGGAGGAGCGCTGCAGGACGGAGCGTGCGACCAGGCTTAACTCATTTTCTGGGGGAAACCGTGCACTGTTCACATGACTAAACAATTACCCCCCCCCCCCCCCGAAACAGGCAAACAAATGGAGATGAGATGGAAAAAATATTGGTTGTTAATATCGGCCCAGTTTTATTTATCAAACCGATACGATATGCTTAAAAATGACTAGCATCGACTGATACCGATATTGATGCTGACATATTGTTCATCCCTAAAGAAAAGCAATGTTACAAACAATAAAATGAATGG
Organism: Nothobranchius furzeri; assembly: GCF_043380555.1. NCBI lineage: Eukaryota > Metazoa > Chordata > Actinopteri > Cyprinodontiformes > Nothobranchiidae > Nothobranchius > Nothobranchius furzeri. The sequence continues at coordinate 32,656,676 of NC_091755.1, forward strand.
AATGTATTTTTATGTGTTTCTACAGCTAAAAGCAACAGGAAGTTGACGTTCCTGTATCTGGCTAACGATGTGATCCAGAACAGCAAGAAGAAAGGACCGGAGTTCACCAAAGACTTTGAGACTGTGCTGGTGGATGCCTGTTCCCACGTAGCCAGGTACCTTTTAACACGGACATCAGTAAATGATGTTTTGTTGTTTGTGAGATGCATTTTTTAAACTAAACCGTTTGATTATTTAGATTTATTCAATTTGAATTATTAAAAAATTGTTATTTGGTCACATAATTAAAATACGCAGTTGCTGTCATTCTCTAGACTACTTCCAGGTAATTATAAATGTACTGTGTCTTCTAATCTGTGTAAAGTTCGCCCAAACATTTTAAGATAGTACTATACTTCTGCTTTAGAAAACGGCATGCACACATTGGCCTTCAAACATCCAAACATCTGTCCTATTGGGTTGCAGATCGAATGTTATTATTCTTCATCTTGTTCTAAATCTCAAAAGAAGGAAGTAAACCCTGAGTAGTGCAGATTTTAATTTAATTTTTTTTAATTCCGTTTGTTTTGTGTTTTTAATTCACAGTGAAGCAGATGAAGGCTGTAAAAAGCAAATGGAGAGACTTCTGAACATCTGGAAGGAACGAAGCCTCTACAGAGCTGACTTCATTCAGCAGCTCAAACTGGCAATCGAAGACTCTAACAGTCCCAGACCCGCAGGTTGGAAAGCTAGACTGTGTTGTTGTTGCTGCACGTGTCTGTAAACGTGAGCAGTAATGTAGTGAAAGGCTAAAGAGCTGATACACCTGGTTTGTTCTCGTTAAACACGGAGAACATGAGCTGTGTGATCTAAAACGGATTTTATGTTCTGGTGTTTCCAAACCCGACCTTTCAGAAGAGAAGAAGCCCGTGAAACGAAGTTATCAAAAAATTCAACAACGAGAAGAAGAAGAAGACGATGATGATGACTACAGGAGCCACATGTCTCCTCACAACACAGAAACCGCTGCAAACCAGCTGGTAGGAAAGCTCACATCCCTGGTTATCTAATCCTTGTCGTATTTCCTTTTCTAACACACTGCCGGCTTTTGTTTCCAGACAGAGGAGCTGGTGAAAGCCCTGCAGGACCTGGAGAACGCTGCATCAGGTGATGCAGCTGTCCGTCAGAAGATTGCCTCACTGCCTCAGGAAGTCCAGGATGTTTCCCTGCTGGAGAAAATCACAGGTTAGAATTCTGTCGCTGTGATTCAAGTTGAAAATATACAATTAAATGTTTGACTTAAACAATACGAAACCCACCTAGACAAGGAGGCTGCAGATAAACTGTCCAAAACGGTGGACGAGGCCTGTTTGCTGCTGGCCGAGTACAACGGGAGGCTGGCTGCAGAGCTGGAGGACCGCAGGCAGCTGGCTCGGATGCTGACTGAGTACATCGGCAGCCAGAAGGAGGCGCTAATGGAAAGGGAGAAGAAACTGGAGGTGAGGCAGATCTCTTTATTATTCATTCCTGTGTGCATTTGTCTGGCAGGCTGGGCTGCAGTTACATTTAGCATTTAGTTGTACAGAAGTGATCCGTATGCGGTTCTCTGCAGGATTATAAGCAGAAGCTGGCGAGAGTTACTCATGTGAGAAAAGAGCTGAAGTCCCACATCCAGAGTCTCCCGGATCTGTCCCTTCTACCCAACGTTACCGGGGGTCTGGCTCCTCTTCCGTCTGCAGGAGATCTCTTCTCCACCGACTGAACACTCAGTCCAACCAAACTACCACTGTGACCCTCCCCCACCCTCCCCCTGCAGTGTCTGCAGCCAGAGAGCAGACGTGGTCAGACCTGTGGCACAGCAGAAGCTGCTAACTCAAACCTGCAGGACAACAAGAAGAAAAAGACTTAAAGAAGCAGATCTGATCAGACATGTTGCTCTGCAGAGAACTGAGACTTCAAGGATTCTATTCCACCAGCTTGGAAGTTTGTTTGTTTTTATTTTGTTTTAAATGCTGGAAAATTGGCATTTCAAATAAAAGCAGCTTCCTGTGTGAAACTGTTTCTTAGTTAAAGGAAACCATATGGATGATGACCTTGGCTCCTCTGGGTTACAGCTGTACTGTGAAGAAGGTAACTGCCAGTTTAAATATTACTGATAATCTGGTTAAAAGTACTAGCTCCTTCACATAGGTAGTATTCATGTGTGTGCGCACATTCATGGAAAAAAACGTGAGATCGCGGTCAGCGTTGACTGTTGTGACAGCTGTTACACACACACACACACTATAAAAATAAGTCAGATTAAATATAATCTGGGGATAATGTTTAATTTTTCTCTCTTAGACAAAAGCTGCAGTTCAGATTTTGTGCTTTAGTTTGACCCGGTTCCTAAAACACGTTGAAGCTGATGACGTTCTGTTGTGTGTGTCCGGGTTTAAGTTTTACAAAAACGACCGTAAAAGAAATAAAATACAAACACTCCAGAAAACGTTCATCTAATCAGATTAATTCAGGATTACTTTTATACAGTCTGGACAGGTTGCATCATTTAAAATGTATCTGAATGTTAAATCACACAAAGGATGCTTTACGTTTGCATTGCTGAGTTTTACTAAAACTGCATTATAATATTTTAGTTTTAAAAGTCTCATAGTGATCAGTAAGTTAAAAGAACCAGTCTGAATGTTTGTTTTTTGTCTTTTTTTAAATTAGAGGATTAGATGTTATTTTACCATCACTGTTGTGGAAACTGAATTTATTACCACCTTATTTATTCAGTTTGAACCGCCCCGTGGGAAGATGTCATGTGTTTAGTTTATATTAGTCTTTTCAGCAGAAAAACTGGATTTAATGATCATTTTATCAGAATGTACCCAGACACCTGTAACTCTGCAGCTTCCACACCAGGTGGCTCCAGTAGAAGCTGCGTGGTAAAACAAGTGGTACATTTCTGTTAACCCGTGAGGTCATTTCTGAATAAACCACAGAAAGCTCCCTGGTCTGACGGAGACGTTGAACTGCTGTCCACCAGGAAGGATTCTGGGAACGTTTTAATCCCTGCTTTAGAGGTTTTCATGCCCACCTGCTGTTTGTGGTTTGTGTTTCTCTCTTTATGATGCTGTGCTACCAGGATGCTAAGTGTTTCTTACAAAAGAGATTCAGTGGAACCCAAATAAACAGGGAACATTTGATCAAATGTGTGTGTTTTGAACAAGTCGATCGAGTCAATCGTCAGAGAAAAAGTACTCAAATACAAACCTGAGATGCTGTGGTGAGCGAGGGCTCAGGCTCTGGACACAGATCTGTGCTCCACGGTAAAATAGCGTAAAATTTTTATTAAAGAGCGAGTCACCCCCAAGTCAACATTTTTTTTTGCTGATAAACTATATAAATGTGTGTCTAATCCTGCTGCAGACATGTGTGGTCAATAATTTGGCACTTCAGTGCATTTTAGTTAAAATTTAAATATTCTGCCTAAAACTGTCAGTGTTGAACCGTCGTCGGGTAAAAACTCTGCACTACATTGGAATTTAAATCTGCCACCACTATTGGCTAAGAGGTATGCTATGATGTAAACTGGTACATTATGATGTCACAATGCCGTTGTGAGCCTATGTGTGTGTGTGTGTTTGTTAGCGGCTCCGCCCTCGGTCTGCTAGGCAACAGCATTTGTTTCATTTTTCTAACATGAAGAGGGAGTGAAGTAAGTTTCTTGTAGGGGGTGACTTGCTCTTTAAATACATTTTAAAAGACTCTGGAAAGTTTTAAATAATTGTACAAACATGCAATTTTCAATTGAGCTCCATGATTAAGTAGTCCAGGTTGGAGCTGAGGAAATCTCAATAGAATATAGTGCTTGCCATGTCCATTCCTACCTGATTCCTACACATGTCAGCTGCCCTCTGGTGGAGGATCTATAGATAGCAAGGGTCAATTTAATTTATTTCTTTATTATCACCCATAGATCGTTTTTTAAAATGTGATTCCTGGTTATGCGTTGACCACACACACATCACTTCTAGAACCCTTGATGATGCCAGTAACTTCCCTGAGCTAGCTCTCTCTCTCTCTCTCTCTCTCTCTCTCTCTCTCTCTCTCTCTCTCTCTCTCTCTCTCTCTTATCATTCTTCTTATTAATTTATTTCTGCAGCAGACGTAAGTTGAGCAGGTCAAACCCAGGAGCGTAGAGGAAAAGCAGAGATGTGTGACGTCTCAGTTTATAACAAACTCCGACTTGAGCAGCAGCTGTGTGACGCTGTGCTCAGAGTGGACGGTGTTGAGTTTCACGTGCACAAAATCATCTTGTGTAACTGCAGCACATATTTCAGGTGAGTCTTTTTTTTCAAAGGGTGTTTGTCCATCAGAGGATTCTGCTCAACTGGTAGTGTCAAATAAGTAAAACTGTTTTGTCTTGTGTTTTTCAACATGCAGGTCTCTGTTTACCCACTGGTCCCCCCAAGCGTGTCGGGTCTATGACATTCCCGACATGTCAGCTGACTTTCTGAGAGTCTTTGTCGAGTTTGTCTACACCGGTTCTCTTGATGTCACCCAAGAAAATGTGTGGGAGCTTTTTGTGGCGGCAGACCGCTTCGACGTCGTGGGCATTTTACAAACCTGCTGTGATTTCCTGGAGAAGCAGCTGACACCGCAGAACTGCCTGGACCTGTATGCGTTTACAGGCACCTTCTGCTACCCCGAGCTAAAAGACAAGGCCTTCCACTTCATGCTGCGGCACTTTGAGGAGGTGGTTGCCACCTCTGAAGACTTCCTTCAGCTCTCTGTGCAGCAGCTCAATGAAATCACAAAGAGTGATGTGCTGAGTGTGAAACAGGAGGAGAAAGTTTATGAAGCCATCCTCATGTGGGTCACTTATGCACCAGAGGAACGGATCCAGTACTTCTCTTTGCTCATACCTAATGTGAGCACATGCATGAATCATAACTTCTGCATAAACTGACACTGGCTCGACAGACCGTTTTGATGCATTTTCCTTATTTTCCTTACAGGTCAGACTCGCTTTGCTGGATCCAAGGTACATACTGGAAAATGTCATTGAGAATGAATTGGTAAAGATACATCCAGAGTTTCGAGGAACTGCCCTTAAGACCTTGAGCCACATCCTGGACCTCATGACGAAGACATTTTCCAGGTCATTGCTCTACAACTCTCTTGCGCGCCTACGGCTGCCTCCTACAATCCTATTGGCCGTGGGCGGCTGGACTGATGGCAGCCCCACCGGTGTGATCGAGTCATACAATCCCAACTATGACCTATGGGTTAAAATACCCTTCAGTGAGGAGACTTCCCGGACCTACCATGGTGTCGTCCTCTTCAATGGATCTCTTTACTTTATTGGAGGATTTGACGGCTTAGAGAGATTAAGCTCTGTGAACAGGTTTGACCTGAGCACTTGCACCTGGCACGAAGCATCACCAATGCACTCCAGAAGGTGCTTCATCAGTGTTACAGTGATGGATGGGTACATATATGCCATGGGAGGCCACGATGGGCACACCAGGCTTGAAACAGCTGAGCGCTATGAGCCCAGAACCAACCAGTGGAGTTTAATAGCTCCCATGCATGAAAAAAGGAGTGATGCTGGCTGTGCAACCCTTAATGGCAAGGTGGGTGAAACGAAGCAGTTTGTTGTTTAGAAAACACATCAGATGTTGGATATCACTGGAACACAATTGAAAAACCCTTCATTTAAACACTTCCAGGTGTATATTTGTGGCGGCTTCAATGGAGCGTACTGTTTGGCTACAGCCGAGTGTTACAGCCCAATCACAAACCAGTGGACCACGATCCCATCCATGAGCTGCAGGCGTAGTGGAATTGGAGTTATCACCTATGCAAACCAAATCTTTGCTGTAAGCTTTTTGTTGATATCTGGGTTTAGTTCGGACTAAAAATGGTGTTTCGTAGCACCTATCATCAGATCCTGTTTCATCAATGAGACCTAAATATTATGTTCTCTTGTTGTTTCCTTATGCAGGTAGGTGGTTTCAGTGGAACAAGGCGTCTGGCTACTGTTGAGGCCTACAACCACAACACCAACACCTGGCACAGCATCACTCCGATGCACATCCCCCGCAGCAACTTTGGCATCTCTGTAATCGATGACCGCCTCTTCATAGTGGGAGGCTCCAGAGGCGACATCACCCTCTGTAACGTTGAGTTCTATGATGGAAAAACCCAGGAGTGGTCTGATGCCAGCAGCATGAATGTCACACGCAGTGCACTGAGCTGCTGCACGGTGAACAGCCTCAGCAGCATGGCAGATTATGCTGCTCCGCCCTTTCTGCAACTCCTGCATTAATCTCAAGGAATCAAAGAGGAGAGCGAGGCCGTGAATCCACCTGTCTTTGATTAATCATTGCACAAAGTTACAAATATGTGTGGCTTTCCTTTGTTGTTCTGCGGTTTAGTTTCACATTCGTCAGATGTCATGTTTTCTAACCAGGGTCTGTCACTGCTGCAAAGGCCTGAAGCTGCTTTTGAAAAATAAATAAATAAATACACAGAGTGGAGAAAAACAACTTTAAAGCTGTTATTGCGAATCTACAGAACAAGCTAGGTTTTGAGTGCAAACGCGGTCATTGCACACTCCCCCCTCCCATTGGGTTCCTTTCCTGAGACACCTACGTCGGAAGCGGAAACCCACACTGCCAGAAGAAACGTGATGGTGCTGAACACCAGTCGCTGTTTTCTGGGTCCAAACGTATCTTGTTGTCTGATTTCAAATGGTGATTTTCTTTTTGGGACTCTGGTAGTTTGTCCTAAAGTTGAAGTGGTAGCAGTTCCTTCTCTGATATTTTTGAGAGGAGTACCTCACCACGTCAGAGTGTAATGAATGTAGGACCCAGGGAAGTGCAGATGTGCAGCTGTTTTGCGAGGCCGACAATGGTTGCTCTTAGTCTGAAACGTGTTACTGGCGTGATTTTACATACAAATGCAAAATGACCACTTTAGTCATTTATTTTAATCTCCACAATATATTTATAGCTGTGTTATAATAGAAATTTGTTGAGAGGCATGAAAATAATGTTTTAAGCTCATTTGTTTTCCAAATTAGCCGTTGCAGCATTAATACAAAAATTAGCACAACAGCAGAAGTTTGCAGGTGTCTTCAGAAGGTTGCATCCCACATCTGACCTGCAGGAGAAGCAGCCAAGAAAGTCATTTCATTGTCCAAAACACCAAAACAGAGTCTTCAGCCAGGTTTAATTTGTCGTCTTTGATCATGAAATCCCAAATCTGGGATGCTTCTTCTTCAGTTTACTAACATTTCTAATCTCCTAGTCATCTCCAAGGTTTACTTGTGGAAATTTCCAAATGTTCCCAAAGCTCTGACTGTTTTAAAACCTCAACATACTCCATCCTGATACAAGCTTATTTACTAGACTTTTGGACTGTGGGCTTTATTGAGTCTTCACGGTTTCCACTGAGTGAATACTTGGCAGAAAGTAAAAAAGGAAAAACATTCAACAAATATTAATGTTTGTGGACATTTTGCAAAAACTTATAATACAAACATTTTCTGTGAGGAAAAAAAACACAAAGTCAAACTAGAAATTTTTAGATTGCAGGTTTGGATCACACACCAGCTTCTGGTTAAGGGCCAGAAACGTTGCATTATTTTCATCTCAATCACTTCTGCCGTGTTGCACGGTAAACAAAACGTGTTTTCGTACTTTTCTGAAAACGTAGTCCCAAAAACCGCTTTATAACAAAGCAAAAATCTGTCTTGATTGAGTCAGTCGGATCCAGTTCTGCCTCATGATAAGTGACAGGCGTCACAGAGGTGAGCGAGACACTCAATCAGGAGGGAGTCAGCTGGCTCCTGAAGGTCCTGATTACACGGGTCAATAAAACCAGGAGAGCGAAAAGCTCACTTTTGGTTTTAAAGTGGAGCAACAAACTATTAACTCAGCTATTCTTTTGTTTTCAGAGCAAGTCCAACAAAGGTGAGTGGAACTAAGTTTTCATCATATTTCTTTCAGATTGTCATTGTCATTCAGCTAAAAGTTTCTGCTGCTTAACCAAATTTATTCCTTGAGACAGGGGTGTCAAACTCAAACTCACACGGGGCCGAAATGAAACTCTGGGACGGAGTCGAGGGCCAAACTTAATATTTTTTGAAAAAGTGACGGCAAATTTGCACATTTTCTTTATCAACATATATGCAATTTTGAACCTTTAAATTAGGAAACAAACATATTTCTGCATTAACACTGAATGTGGAATAACCTAATTACACACGAGCAAGTCAGTTTTAAATAAAAGGCATCAGTGGTATTCATTACTTGTGGTATAATCAGCATTTTAAAAATCTATTCAGGATTTATGTTTTCTTGTTTATTCATTTTTCTTATTTATTCTCCTTTTTTTCTCCTGTAATACATGTCTTCGCTGCTGTGACATCTAGCTTTCCCCACTGAGGAACAATAAAGGGATTTTCTATTCTATTCATCTATCTGCAGCCTTTCCACTCCCTGTTTACTGTATGTTAAATCTTTTCTCACGGGCCAAAAACAAAATAAAAATATCATTTTATCTTAACTGAAAATGCAACATCTCACCTGTTAACTTTCATGTTTTGGAGCAGAAAAAGAGCATAAAACAAACATATTTAAAGCTCAGTTTGTTCCACTGGTTTACTGTGATGCTCACCTGTTCCAGCCAGATACCTGCATCATGGGGCTGATCTGAGCTGAGGAAGAGACTCCTGTTGTTTTGTTCATCTTCATCATCATAATGACAACATTAGATGACAACAGGTGCTCACATAGGTTTGTGCTGATGAACATGTCTGAGCAGCTTGACCACGTTGTTGTGTGTCGGGGAGGAAACACAACCACAGAGCCGTGCTGGTTTGAGCGTGTCGCTGCTCGCTGGAGTTATATCAGCTCTGTCTGGACATTAGTTGGAAAACTTTCTCTTTCAGTCGTGAACACATTACTGAGCGGCTAGAATCTCCGTTTCTGGGCATCAACGTCAGAAAATAGCTGAGTGAACTCGGCGCTGAGTGAGAGGAGTGTAGTTTGTCCGAGACAGCGGAGCTGCAGACACCGGCAGCAGGCGCTGGAAAAAACACAAAGGAGGGGGCGCGTCGGCTCCACGCTGACGCCGCAAAGCATCATGGGAGTTGAACGGTAAAACCGACCAGCGGGCCAGTTTTAATATATTTTTGATATTTATCTTGAGGGCCACATAAAAATGCTCCGCGGGCCGCATCTGGCCCGCGGGCTTTGTATCTGACACATGTGCCTTGAGAGATAAAACGTTTTTGTCTTAGAAGTACATCGTTTTCAAACCAAAACATAAGACCACTAAAACTATTTATTTTGTTTGATCTACTTTTGGTGGTGGTCGGAGGGACCGTTGGCGCCAGTGCTTGGCAGCATCGCCTCTGTCAGTGCGCCCCAGGGCAGCTGTAGCTACATCGTAGCTCATCCCACCAGTGTACGAATGTGTGTGTGAATGGGTGAATGACTAATTGTGTTGTGAAGTGCCTTGGAGGGTTGTAGAACTCTGAGAAGGCGCTATACATGTACAGGCCATTTACCATTTTGACATTTCTACTTGCGTTACTGACGTTTGTTTTTATTACTTGTTTCTGCTCACAGCCAGTTTCCTTTTCCCGCCAGCGTTTGCTTCAGTCTCGTCACAATGCCTCATCGTCACTGCTCTGTGGAGATGAGGAACAACACAAACTACTACACTCTTTCAAACCCAAGGTGAAGATTTTTTAAAATCTGGAATTATAAAAATAACCAAAAGCTTCATTTTTAATCTAGGATTTCAGACGTTTTTCACCCCATTGAATCATCTTCCTTCTTCAGGGTGTTCACAGAGAGCGGTTTCTGTGAAGTCCCTTTTCCACCGATGGTCGGTCCTTGTTCGGCCGTCAAGGCGATGTTCAACAAAACCAGAGGCGCAGCGACTGGATCCGTGGGTGTTTTCACCTACGACCTTTTCAACGCAGACTTAAACGACTACAGCAACGTCATAGCGGCCATGTTCTCGGTGCCGTACGACAGGCTGCTTTATTCCAACTGGCTGGCCGTGGGAATCTTTGAAAAGCACAGAAACTGTGACCACAGCCTGTTTGACCTCATGTACAATGGCAGCGGGAGTAACTTTGTGAGAGGAAGGGCTGATGGCACCAGCATCTTTTACGAGGGCGACTTTGTCATTCTTAGTGCATCCATGACGGAATCTGTAGAAGCCACGCTAAAGGTGGAGATCAACGACAACGAGATTTTTTAAGGTCCTGATGTTTTCTGAGCCATGTGACGTAATAGATATGTAAGACAAATGGCTAAGCTGGAAGTAAAACATGCACCAGATAAACACAACATGTGGTGTTATTTGTGTTTACAAGTACAAAGATCCAGTTTAACAAAAGAGTTTATTATTTATTTCATATTTTTAAATCTCACACAAATCTCTGAGCAAACCTTCTGATTTTAGATGAGATTTCTCCTGGCAGAGATTTGGGACTGTCGGATAAGATCTCAGACAGATGTCTAATATTCCTGGTTCAAACTGAGAACTAACCCCTTCTTTCCACCAGAACCGTCAGCAGCACGTTACTGCAGCAGCACGTCTTGCTCGCGTAAGCTGCTGCTTGGCCTTTCCCACGAGACACGAAGCAGCAGGGGAGCAGCTGTCACCGACAGAGCACGAAGTCACACGAGTGACGTCGTCAGTAAACACAACAACAAGCAGGAGAAAACTACAACATGGTTTGTGTTTTATGTTCTGTCCGTTTTATAATCGCCAATACGGACCTGAAAAACAAAGGAGACCGCTAGCTAGGTGATAACTTCTCACGGGGCCGCACATGTAGTAACTTTTTTTTAAAGTAAAGCAACCGGAAGGCAGTATGTTTATTTATTCTGAAAATCTCGGAAAGCTTTGCTCCATTTCCGCGTCCGATTTCCTGTCTTTCCTTCCCCAAAAATGTCGAACTTGACCCGTTTCAGAGGCATAGCACGTAGAAAATAGAACCGGCGCGTAAAGGCCGCGACATGCTGCTCCTGAGACGCGGCCGACTCACGCTGCTGACGGCTCCGGTGCAAAAGGTTCTGTTGACCACAGCGGTTCCTATCAGCAGCTATGACATGCTGCTGCAGTAACGTGCTGCTGACGGCTCCGGTGGAAAGAAGGGGTAAGGGGCAAACTCTGCCTGGCTGAAGTGAAGCCAGCACAGAAGTGACAACAATTGCCCCCTCACCCACCAGGGGGCGGCTCCACAAAGGAGCAACTTCCTATTGACTCATGCTTTCTCATGTCACACTTTTACAGCCTGGTTCAAACATTTTTTAGGTTTAATACGTCAAATTTACCTTCACGACAACTCTGAGAGGGTGAAAATGTTTGCATCTCATCCATTTAGATATAATCAAACTTGAAATCATGGATAATTAGGGGCATGTCCTTTGATTGACTGGTGGCAGATGGTCCATCAGTGCTAGTGCTAGCAGCTTGTCCCCTGCTTGCTCCACGCTCAAAGTGTTACAGAAGGCAGAAGGTAGCAGAGTCGCTCAACTGCTAATTTCCTGCCAACCACCGTTAGCTTTGGTTAGCTCCGGTAGAGTTTGCCCAGGGCACCAAATGGTCTAGGACCACCACTGCAGCTGGTGATCTAATGAATGTCTTGCTGCTGGATCTGAGACACAGAAGAGTTCAGTAAACCGCAGGCTGAGAATGAAAAGTTTAATTCATTTATTAAGGTGAAAAAACAAAAAATCAAACAAACTCATGTCAAAATAAAAATGCTTTTCACAGAGAACTGGTGAAGTTTTTCTGCTGAGTAATTAAAACTATATTTATTTGTCTTTCTAAACCTTCAGAACTTTATTTTGTTTGTCATCATTTGGAAGCTCCTTATTTGAACAAACTTCACAATAAACCTGATTATGAACAAATGTGTCCCATTTTCAGCATTCTGATGAAGTAAAATAATAAATATAATAATCTAATGTAAACGTTTAATATGAGAAGTTCCAAATTCTTTCACCCATAGTTTTTTATTCTTTCATTATTTTGTAATAAAAAAAATCAGAACATATAAATAGAAACTGCTTATAAGGAAGTGAATCACTGTCATACCACAACCTCATTACACTACAACCCAACCAACCGATGATAAATATTACATTAACAAAACACAAAGTTAAAAAGAAAACAACAAAATAATAAAGAAGTGAAAACAGACGAGCTGCATCGCAAAACAAAACATTTTAGTGAAAAATTGCAGCTTTAGATAATCACAATTCATAAACATTTGCATACTCAACAGATTCCCAAAGCTGATAAACAGGCTGATAATATGAGAATAAAAACTCTTCAAACAGAACAATCCTGTCTTCTTATGGTCCCGTCCATCAGGAGGAGCTGGCGGACCATCAGTTTTCCTTCAAAGAGGTTTCTGACCACGTGTGTGCATGTTTAATTTTGCCTGAAGATTGTGATTGCCCAGTTTTAATAACAGATACATTAAATATATAAAGCACACAGGTCAGTGGTCTGTCCCCTTATATAAAACAGTTACAGCAGAAAAACTGCAAACACACCCAAAAGTACTGGAGTAAAAACTGTAAAAATAAATGTTTTTGAGAAATAGAAACATAGAAAACTATATATTATATTTGCTCTATAAACTTAAATAATTCCACCTCCTTATCAGTGTGGTATTCTGTTTTTAAAAAGGAATAAAAAAAAAAGCTTTTTAGATCTTCAGTCTGCCTGGACAGTGGTCCTGAGCTTGACCTTTGACCCTAAAGCCTTCTATCTTGTGATTTGTCCTAGAAAAGTGAGCGATAGATGATTTTTTAGACAAGACTTTGACCACTGCTTTACAAAAAGGAGCACCAAATTCTTATTCATCCCATTAATTCCATTTGAATTAATCTTTTAATCCCTAAAATTGTCACAAAAAGCTTCAATAAGCAATGAAAAAATATAAAAACATTTCATTATTTTTAAAGAAATGGCTGTAAAGCTCCAAGGAAAGGTTTTCATTCTCGTAATCCTTCCATCTTCATCTGCATGTGGAGTCTTCGTCAGGATTTCTAATCTGAAACAGTGTTTACAGGGTAAATTGTTGCTCCTCATCGATAATTAAATTTGTAATAAAATGTGCATAAATTCATTAAAAAAGGAACAATCAAGGTGCCTTAATAAAAAGTTGAAATGTATTAAAAATAATATATAAACAGCAACTGCTGAAGAAGTAATATTGAGTTAAGTTCACCTTTTAAACAATTATCACCTTTGGATCTGGAGTTAAACTTCAGTTGATTTCCCCAGCTTTCCCTGCAGTTTAAAATAAAACACAATTCTCTTTAGATCTTTGTCACTAAAACATCGGTTTGCTTTGTTACACCTTCTGCTGCACCTGAGTTGTATCCAGATGTGGAGGTTTGGGGGGAACAACTGGTTTCTTCCCGCTAGCTGCAGACGAGCCATTTTTCCTCAGACTGGGCGTCCGACACAGCGGCGGCTTTCGCTCTGAGCCGCGGGATGCAACAGAGGAGTCGTCGACCACCTCTCCGCTCAAGGCTGACAGGCAGCAGCTGTCCGAGCGGTTGAACAGATTTGGGTTTACCCCAGGCGACTCGGTGCTGTTCACTGAAATTCAAAAACCAGTTTCAGTTTAACTGACAGTATTTTTAGAATTACATTTTATTCACAAAAATAATTGTTTGTCAAAAATATTGACACAACTCACTCAGAGGACAGTGAGTGCTCCACTGATCACAGTGAGGAAGAGGATGGTGCTGATGAGGACGATGACTGTTCAGCTCGTTGTCAGCCATCGCCTCTGTGGACACGCAGACAGCCGGGTTTGCGTCCATCCCATGGGACAGGTTCCCAGGATAGCCAGCAGGGGGCAGCGAGCCACGGCCAGAGGAGGACGACGATTGGCTGAGGGTGGTGGAGGCCGTGCTGCCGGAGCCAATGGAGCGCGGTCGGGGATATTCTAAACCCCTGTGTGAACAACAGGCCACAGGCACTGACGACACACAGATGAACGCCGTCAATAACAATATGAGGTGTTCCGCTGCTAGCTAGAATTTGCTCATGCTCAACCAAAAAAGGTCAAAGTGAGGGACAGACAATAAGATGATGGTCAGGAGCAAACTCGTGTTGAAGATAATATTATATTTATCCTTTACTGGAGAAAATAAGCATTGAACAAAAAGGGCTGCGACCGTCGTCATGGGTCCCCCAAAAGAGCTCTGATGTTTGGCGCAGGAAGCATGACTCTGTTTCCTGAGCCAGAGGGAAGGACCATAGCAGACAATATTCACCGACGGAGAACCTCTGTCCGAGCGTGATAGGGTGCAGTAGGTGGTTGGGGTGGAGATGGTCTCTGGCCAAGCAGAGAGGAAGGGGAGAGCCTTTTCACTGTCTCACTACTTTTGCAGTTCTAACTTCAAAGTGTGTCATCTCTCCGGGGCCTCCATGTAGCCTGGGGGCCTCAAGCAATTGCCTGCTTTGCCTGTTGGTGCACAGAACCTCTGAGGTGAACATTGTTGTGTTCATGAGATAGTTTTAGCATCTGAGTTTGTAATTTGTAAAAAGATTACTTTCATTTGGTTGCACCAATGTAAGAGGAAGACTTGACCTTCCACTTGGGCTGGGGATACGCTTGTTTTTTAACCTCACATTGACGCAGGCAGCAGGCTGCATCTCGCTCACATACCTGCAGCTGCAGCTACACGTAGTACTGGAGGATTCCGCTAGGGCAGGCGCGCAGATAGGGTGGGGGACGGGGGGGGGGGGGAACTGTCCCCCCCAAGATTCAGATCGACCCCGATCCGTCCCCCCAACTAAGACCAGAAAGAAAACAAAATCGGAGGTAAAGCGCTTGAAGCTCCTTTTTCCAATTACACTGAATGCAGCATGACATAAACAAACACCGACTCCAGAGGCGCCAAAGTGGTTGCGGATGCAGGATGAAGCGAAAAAGGCATACAACGATTACTGCATATTTAAAAAAGACCAACAGTGTAAGTAGGCGGGACCGATCTGTCCGTTTAAGCATGTTGGTTCTAGTTTCAGTACATTGTTGTCAGTGTTGGGACTTACTCGTTAAAAGCGCCGAAGCCTCATTGCTGACTTTAACAAGTCTCATCTACAAATATGATCCCTCATGAAGTTACTACTTTACACCAGAAGATAGTGGAGATGTGGAACCTTCAGGCTGAGCAAAGTTTGGGAGTTTTTAGAGTTTGAAAATCGCCTCCTGCTGAGAGGCTCCCAGTCGGGGAGAGGAGGAGATGCGCGCAGCATGAAGAGCGCAAATATTAGATAAAACATATAATTGCCGGCAGGTCTGGTCTTTGTTGACTGATTACTTAGTCTGCACGAGAGGTGTGTGGAGTTTACAAGCTCCAAACGTTGGGTTTGATGTTGGTTTAACCTTCTCTGGGACGTGATGGATGTAGAAATGATGGTAAAACACCGCAAATGTGACAGACGTATGATAAATGATAAATGACCCGCACTTGTATAGCGCCTCTCACAGTAAGGACTCCAAAGCGCTTTACACTACAGTGCATCATTCATCCATTCACACACACATTCACACACTGATGGTGATGAGCTACTATGTAGCTACAGCTGCCCTGGGGCGCACTGACAGAGGCGAGGCTGCCGAGCACAGGCGCCACCGGTCCCTCCGACCACCACCAGCAGGCAAGGTGGGTTAAGTGTCTTGCCCAAGGACACAACAGCAGAATTCTCTGTCCGGAGCTGGGATCGAAGCTGCAACCTTCCGATTACTGGACAACCCGCTCAACTTGTTGAGTTACTGCTGCCCAAAGTAGTGACAATGTAAAAAAAAAAAAAAAAAGCCGTAAAAAAGAGGCAGAAGCCTATGCGTTCTATACGGAAGTCAAGTGTGCCACATAATCATAAAAAAAGTAAAATATAAAATTTAAAAAGAGATTTATATATTCACATATAAATAAAAACTTTCCAAATATAATGAAAATTTCTAAATAACGTAAAAATACGAAGGAACATCTGTTGGTCAGGTTGATGGGAACCACTGCTCTAAGTGATAAGGGAATTTCGTTTTTTAAATATATTTTATGTGCAGTTTTTTAAGGCTTTTATGTTTTCTGTAAAGATTGGTATGCTGACAATCATTTAATGTTTTGCATAAAGCATGAGGTTTTGGTTAATAATTGATTGGGAGAATAACAAATGACTGAATTAAACAGTGGGGCGCCTCTGTCAGTGCGCCCCAGGGCAGCTGTGACTACATCGTAGCTCATCCCCATCAGTGTGTGAATGGATGAATGACACACTGTAGTGTAAAGCACTTTGGAGTCCTTACTCTGAGAGGCGCTATACAAGTGCGGGTCATTTATCATTTATAGTGTTGCTCAGGCAGAGCTTTGTTGCCAGCGTTCCACTGCATAATGGCTTCAAACACGTATATAAAAGTGTTAGTTTTTACGTAAACCGTTGGATGAAATTACACAAACTGACTGAGCTCTTAAGGTGCTTGCAATAGTTTGTGTATGTGTGTGTGTGTGTGTGTGTGTGTGTGTGTGTGTGTGTGTGTGTGTGTGTGTGTGTGTGTGTGTGTGTTTGGGGGAGGGTACATTGGAACTTTGTCCCCCCAGTTTGAAAATCCTATCTGCGGCCCTGTGCTCGGGGCACAGTACAGAAATCAGACTGGATAGAGAGCTGGATTGTAGGGTACAAACAGAACAAATATGGTGACAACAGAAGAGATCAGCAGCTGGTTAATTTTGAAATCACGGCAGAACAAAGACAGCAGTGGTTTCATGGATAGTATCTAAGACCTCAAAACCAGAAACGCCATGATCATTAGCGGTGCCAGGCGGTAGCTAGGGTTTGCTATAGCAACGGCTTAGCAACCCCAACTCTTAAACAGCCACCAACCCCACAATCTTCAGTCTGCGCTTACACCGGCGCCAGATATCCACCTCCTTGAGCTTTTCAGTCCGTGCCGACAAAAAACTGCCACCCCAACCACTCACCAAGCAACTGCTCATCAACGGCAGGTAAAAAACTGGGGCATGACAGGTGAGTATGTCTCTCTTGTTTAGCAAACTCCGCCTACTGGTTACTCATACGTTGCAGCTTGTGAATGTGTCACGTCAATTTCAGCAGAGGCGCACAAACAACGCTTTAAAAAAACAAGGTACGCGAGGCAGCCATGAAAAACACGCTTATGCGTGATTAAAAGCAGGTATTCTGGCCACTAGAGGTAGAGTGAATCATGTCTTGGTCACATGGGGTGCTGCTGAGACTGAAGCTGCAGGAAGAGCCTCAGATTTTATTTTCAGTGAAGTGGTGAAGAAATGAGTAAGTTTTAGATGCTGCATGTGCAGCCACTTACCCCTCCCAGGATGGACGCAGCCAACGGCTCGGTCACAAATAGCAGCATCGCTGGGTTGAATATCCATGAACGGTTTGTAACCCATTCCCATGAATACCCTCTCCTGCAAACGCAGCTCTAGACAACATTATGGTTTTATTATTAAGGGCATTTAGTGCATATTGTAGTAAGTGCATTGTCGTGGCTACCTCTGCTGTGAGCTGCCTGGTCCCATAGTATCCTCTCCAGATCTGTGGTCCAGGCTTGCTTCACCTCAATGCCCGAGGCCTTCAGAGTGTAGGTGTCCTCACTCTTCCTCCTGCGGAACCAGATCTCAAAACACAGACTGCCCATACCGGAGTTGTGTGTCATTCCGATGTCGCTTGTCTGAAAAACACAACAAAGGGTCGAATCTTATTCTGAAGTTTTCATATCACAGGGTTCATTGTAGAACAAATCAAATAAGAATCAAGACACAAATTCAGAAGATCAAATGTTTGATTGTAAAACAACAAAAAAGCTGGATTCCAGACCTTAAACGACTGCTTGTAGACATAAACATCATTCCCGACATCCGTCCTTTTGGACTTGCTGAAAAGAACCAAATGTTCAAACAGGAAGATTCTACGAACACATTTCTTCTTCCTAAAGAAAACGGTGAACTCATCTTGGCGAATCAGCTGCCCCTGCTCTTTTAAGTTAACCTGCCAAACAAAAGAAAACAGAAGAAGATAAAAAACGGGGATGTTGATGCCTTTTAATGATGAGGAATCGGACAAGAATTGAGCTACCGTTCAAATATCTTACATCACAATCTTGGATGGCATCCATTGTGAGCAAGTCGTTGCCGTGTCGCATCTGAAACTGAATGAGATCTGCAGCAGTCTGGATGTCAGCACTCTCCCTGTCCGTCTCTGTGCACGTTAAATCAGAAGCATGTGCAGCCAGTCCACACACACCAGGTGGAGCTTTAGGTCTGCGTGAGCTGACTAAAGCTAGCATGTCCTGCAGCAGGAGGCTGTACTTGCTGATCCTCTGAATGGGCCTCAGCAGGTAGGATGAAAGGTCCATCATATCCCCGAGCTCCTGCTGCTTCTTCTGTGGGGAGAAATTCAGAGGTATGTCTGTAAAGATGAGATCATTTGAATTAAAAAAAAGATGCAATGGAGGCTGACCTTAAAGATGTCATGACGACGGTGCAGGATCAGAGCATCAGACTGAGGTTTGTTCTTGCTGTACAAAGCATAAAGGCCAAAACTCTCACTCTGGAAAACATTTAGAGGAGCTTTATCATTGCAGAATGTATTTAAGACAAAACTGCACTTAGAGTAGCGGTAGATCAGCCCTAACCCTAACCCTCACATGTCTGAGGAAGCAGCGGGCCACCGCGCTGGGCTGCCTCTCACAGGCCTCCAGCTCTGGGAGGAAATAGTGACTGTGGAAGTCGTGAAGCTTCTCCAGGTTTCCAAAGATGACCCCTCTCTTGCCCCTGAGATCCTGAGGTATATCCAGTCTGTCCATTAGGGGGAGGTAGTGAGTCAGGATGTAAGCCAGGGAACGCACGTACTCCCTCTCTGTGAACACCAGCTCCTCCATGACGTGCTGCAGCCTCCTGGTGACAAGAAGGTTGGATGATCCATCAATCAGAACACGTGATTATAAATAAACACCTAATTAAGGACACGTCTAGTAGGAAACAGGAGGCTATTTTAATAGCCTGATGTGATGTTGTTGAGATTTGTCCAAATTAGCCTTTAGTCAAAAATTAGCACACAATTATTTATTTCAGAGTTTCTGATTGACGAGTATTTCCAAACATGAAACAGGAAGTGACATCATAACTAAAAGCAGTTTTAACCATCGACAAATGAATAATGTAAAACAACCCTGCTGTAAATTGGTACAAATGTAACTTTTATAATTTGGTAGGTTTGTTTGTACAAACTCTTAAGTTAAAAAGATCAGAAAGTTTATCAATCTAGTTAATGTTTAATTCAAATGAAAACATTTTCAGTCCTATGGTCTCATTTAATGACACTTTTCAGTGAATGATGCAGATTTCATGCTTTAGCCTCTGCCTGCACTGCAGCAAATAAGTCAAATTAGCATGAATCAGTAACTCCATCACGATCCAGTTCCTTTTGTTTTGAGTAAATCCTCATTATGTCTGTCATTTAAGACATCCATAAATAAAAACAAATCTGAATAGTCAAAGAGACAATACCTGCAGCTCTTCATTGTCAGCTTAGAGACAGAAAGGGTTCATTAAACTCCAAAATAACTCCCAAGAGTTTTAAAATAAAGAAAATATTCATTAGCAAAGTGAATGGCTGAAGATTGAAATGTTTTATCAGCAAAAATAAAGCCAGGCTTTCCTCCTCTAATGGACTTACAGAGAGCTGCTGATGTTCGCCTGTGGACCGGACAAACAGAACGCTCCCCCGTATCTCCCAGCAGGTAAACTGGCGTGCTTACCGCACACCGTCCCATCATCCCCTGCAGCGCCCCGATTGCTTAGACAGGAGTCCTCCGAGCAGAAGCTCCCGTGACGAGAGATCTGAAACTTCTGAGCTTCCTGGAGGATTCGACAGGATGGCTGACCGCGGTGGGAGCACGGAGACAGCGGCCGACCCTGCTGCTCTGGAGGAGAGGGGTCAGCTGCCGGGACTCTGGAGACGCAGGAGTCCTGGCTGACCGACCTCGCTCCAGGAGTTCGTCTCCATGGAAACCACTGGCAGCCAACGGTGTGGGACTGAGACAATGCAGCAGTATCTCTCTCGCTCCTGGCTCTGCTCGTCTGCCTCCTCCGGGCCTCCCTTTCTGTTTTTCTTGATGATCTATTGAAAAATAAAGAAAAAGAAACAGTTACTCAGTTTCATTCTGTGTCTGCAGCTTTACAAAAACAGGATTGTTTCAACCACGGCAACAAGTTGCAAACAAGATAAAAGACAGTAAAAGCATGTAGTTGTTACCTGTGAGGTGATTCTGGAGTGACCTTTGACCCCTGGCTTGGTCCATTATCACTGTTATTTTCAGGCTTGATTATACTGTTGCAGCATGCCACGGTGGTTGAATGTGGGTTGTTTCCATCCAGGAACGGCTTCCTTTTTCCTAAATCCACTGCTCCCTGCATGTTACTCTCCCACTGAGGATGGTGAACCCCGGAGGTTGATTGGACCACCAGCTTCTGTCCACCAGGAGGTGCTGTCTGGACATTGGTGCTCACCACATCAACAAAATGGCCCGCAGAGCAGCTACTTAAATCTGCTTGTTGGCTGTAAACCCTATCCAGATCCTGCATCCTCTCCTGCAGCAGCTGCTGAGCTTCTTGACATCTCGGGTGAGCAATGTTCCAAACTTGCATTCCTCGATAGCTTCTCAGAGCACTAGCCTGGACTTTCATTTCCTGGAATTTTTCTGGGCTGAATTGGAGGAACTTTTCCTGGAATGACTGGAGAATTAATCTGTCGGGAGACAATGGTGGACCACTGGTGGGACCTGAGACGTGTGAGGCATCAGACTGGAAAAGAAGGTTTTTGTTTTGTTGCTGAGGGTCTGAGACACTCTCAGGATCTTGCACTGATTGGATTCTGGGCAGGCATTGATTCAGATAATCAGTGCATGCACTCGCCAACTCCATCGCCTGTTTGTGGGGAAACAAAATTTACAGAAGACTTTATTGTTTTGTCAAACTCAAGCAAATCTGATTTAAATTCTTCTCTCACCTGCTCACAGAAATCACACACGTTGACCATCAGCTGCAACTCTCGTCCACACGCCTCGGCCCTGCACAGGAAATCCTCCAACTTCGATTTGAAGGTGCAGAGAAAAGCCCTAAAAGTTTCTGTCTCTGGGTAGGACAGTCCTCGCTGCTGCAGTCTTTCTGCCTCGGACACCAAGGACAGGGCATGATGTCTGCGGTCCTGGAGGAGGAAGGGTGGAGATGTTTAGAGGTCTGGACAGAAAATACAGAAAGACAAGACTGACATAAACTCACGTTAGCTTCAATTAGGAAACCAGTGAAGCTGTTGAGGACCTGCTCCATTCTGTCTCCAGAGGTCTCCACGGATTCAGCTTCCTGCAGGTGGCACTCTCCCTCTGCGCTAAACCACTGATGAATCTGGGCAAAATGTAAGGAGAATTATAAAAAGGTGTTCACAAAATTTGATCTCTTACAGAAAAGGAACAAATGTTTTATTTCCATCTAATGCTAAAATTCCAACATTATCAAATCTGCCCAATTAAAAAATCTGTCAGAAGTTAAGTTCGTACATGTCGGCTTCTCTTTTTTTACCTTCTTTCATATAATTACATTTTTGTGGAAAATTGCTCCGGCGCTCCTGTTTCAGGAAGTAGAAGAGAGTCGGAGGAGTGGGTGGAGTCTTACTCATAACGATATGCAAACACCTCACCTCTGATCGTCTAACTGCAACGCAACTTTTTCTGCTCTCGTAGTGGCCCCCCAACCCACCCTAACCCTAACCCATATTTTGGAGTTGCTAATGCTAACAGTTAGCATCTAATTGCCAAGACATGCCCTGGTCTCTCCTGGCCGCTAAATCAACGCAGCCTCCTGCCGTTGCAAGCCAAGATGAGATGACTGGCTTTTTCTGATACAGGAGGTAGGTGTAGAGGGCTATTTTCACACTCAGCGTTCATGAGGAACTCAGACACGTACAAGAACCAGAAATCTGTGTGTGCATCTGCATCCGTACTCTCCTGCGTCAGGAACTAGGAAGTTCACGTTACATCTTAAAAGTGGATAAAAGTAAATGGCAAACCTGAATAAAATGTCCCTTCATCTCTAGAAGCTGCAGCAGGTACTCCAGGTGTTCCAGTGACACGTTTGTCCTCTGCACGAGGACGTGAGCTTGCTCCTCCACGTAGTTGTACAGACTTGTGACGGAGTCCAAGGCATTACTGTACGAACAACATAAATAAACATTTTATTACATGTATGCTTTTTCCACATGAGGATATAGAACAACTTGGTGTCAAAGCTAAATCCAGATGATGCACAGATAGCAGTAACACGGTGTTTACCTAAGGTCATCACAGTGGGGGTATTTTAGGTCACTCTCCTTTCTTAACCTCGCCAGGATGGCTCCGCCTTCCCTCTGCAGGCTGACCAATCGGTTGTCCCCCAGCACGTCCCTCATCAGAGTCCTCTGGTCCATCATACACTGCTGCACTGCCTGTCATGTACAGTTTATATAAGACAATTACTCTCATACTTGCGCCTTGGTGATGAGAGTGTTGCTAACTAGACTTTAGGAGCCAAATTAGTTACATGGGAAATTAGCAGAAGTCAAATTTATGTATAAGCGCATTCAAAGACAATGAGTCATGAAGTGTTACCTGTACAGTATCAGCGATCTGAGGTTCCTCTAATTTACTGATGGCTCTTAGAAGAAGAGAGGAAGCTTCGTGGAGATCGTTAACAAATGGGAAGAGTCTCTATACAATTACAGATTTGGACATGAAGGAATGATAGTCAGTAAGGAAGCAATGCATTATGAGGAGAAGGACAAATGTGTTTCACCTGGTGCAGCTCCATCCAGTCACGGTGGCCATGAGATGAGCCACCTAAACGCGTACTCAGCTGATTCACCTCCACCAGCTTCAGCAAAGCTTTCATCGAGGTCACCGAATCGGTCTGCATCGGCATTATGCATGTTAGAACGACAGGAACAAGGCTTATAACTAACTTCCCTTTACAGAAAATGGAAACATGTTGACAAGTAGAGCAACTGACCTGTATCCCAGGACATCTTTCAGGCCGATGTCTGCTCTCTTTATCAACCAGCAGTACCAAACTACTCACCGCACATGAGCACTGCTCCTGGAACAGTTAGGATCTACATTCAACCTGCTAGCAACAGCGCTAAATCACCTGCAGCTCCGATGTTAATAGTATCGTGCATCTTAAATTATAGGAGCTGATAAATAATCAAGAACTCCACATTTTACTCTTGTCCTTACAGCTAGGTTATGCAATTTAAAATCTTTTAAAGTAACTTCAAAAAGCATCACCCCCAGCATGCGCTGCAGGGATATTATCACCTGACATGTCATCAAGGCCTTGTAGAGCTGTGGCTGAGGATTTTTTCTTCTAGCATCAAAAATGAGCGTCATTCCAGAGTCTCTGACTTCCTTCCTGAATACAAACAGAAGCAAGGCCTTATTTGGGACTAAAACTGATTATTCCAAGCCCTCTTTTGATGATTTACAGCCTTATGGTCATCCTTCACTTGATAGCAAATTAGAATTTGTTGCCTCACATTTCCAGAAATATTACAAAACAAAACAAAAATCACAGTAAATATCTGAAACTTGTAGTAAATCTACAAATAGTTTCAACTAGACACAAAAGTGTCAACGATTATGTAACTTATGTCAAAAATGCTCCCACGCTGTGGTACCTGATGAGAGAGTAGAAGTACAGCAGCATCTGGAACAACTCCTGGCTCGTAACTGTTGATTGCCATCCCTGGTGGTCTCCATAAAGCTCAACTATTGCCCTGCCTGTCTTGTCTCTGCAGCCTGGAGAGGTTAGAGAAGGAACCAGAATGGATCAAGTCATGCACCATGCTCACAGTTTCTCAATTTTCTATTTCTGTGGCCGATAATGTAAAAAATTAAAATGCACCAGTTATTCAAGGTGGTTTCAACATCACTACTCTAAAATGACCTGTGAGAGATGCAAGCCCTAGATAGACGGGATGAGCTGTTGGGTCTGGGGATCCCAGGGGGAGGTGATCCGGTCGAGGACGGGATACCTTCAGCGTTTCTATGTGGGACATTGTCTCCGTTTGGTCTCTGGTTCCACTGGTTGTAGAGGCAACAGTAGGCTGCTCCCCAACTATTGTGAGTTAGATATGTTTTGTTAGAATAAAAGTCACAAAAATGGATCAGAGGGTAAAAGATAATCTTTACCTGTAGTCGATTTTTTCCTCCGATTGATTTTGGGTGAGACCAGTCCGAACGCCGTGCTGTTTTTACATTTTACCACATGAAGCTGGGGGATCTCTGCGTAAGAAATGCTGCTTTCTTTTCTCCTGACATTTTGGCCTTCAACAATAACCAGTTGACACTTTTCTGATGTGTCCACCACTGTTGTGGAGAGAGAAGAACATCTTCTGTCTGACTGGCTGTCTTGCCCGTTTAGCGACACCGTCGGAGGCTTAAGGTTCAGAGGCTTCCCTGCTAAACCGGTTCCGTTGTGTCGACTCATGTTGGACATTTCACTTGAGCTAAACGATGATCCGTGGTGTTTGATAGAGACATCTAAATGTTTGGGTCCATTTGTACCTGACAAAACATTGGTGGTGCTTATCTTTGGATTTGTGCTCACTTTGGGCAAGTGTCTATAAGATTTGGCAGATTGTGCGTCTCCAAATAACGTGGATGTCTTCTCAGTTGTCTGGTCCTGTCGCTCCATGAATTGCAAAGGATTCACCCCCCTGTGGTCCAAACATGGAGAGGTGTTGCTGTGTTCTGGTAATTTTTGTGGAACAGTGTTGATTTCTCCAGACTCCTTGCAAACATCTACAGTGACAGACGGAGGTGACTGGTTTCTGAGTCCAGGATCACACCACGTATCTTGAATATCACGCTTTGGATCTCCAGTTTCAGTGCCCTGAGATCCCAGTCTGTCAACACACCGTGACAAATCACCACCCTCATCCACCACGGCCAACATATCCTCTCTGTTTTTATCTTTTGCAAAGGTGACAGGGTTTTGTATCGCAGCCTGGTAGGAGTCCCTGTATCGACACCTCAGCTCTTGGGCTCTGGTAATGTTTCCACCCTGTCGCCTTGTCATGCAGGGGGTGCAGGGCTTCTCTGCAAAACGAACCGTGCGGACACACTGAGGGGGTTCGAGGGAGTCACAGTGTTGTGTTTGGGAATGCTGGTGAGCAAGGAAAAGTCCAGCTTCTCCAGATGTCCTGGATCTAGAGGGACTGTGTGATTTTGTCACTAACTCAACATGAGGTGGTGACTGTGTGCAAAGGGGCACTTGAGTGGCTGTCAGACTTTGGTGGTGTGGATTCCTTTGAGTTTCAGCTTGCATTTTTGATTTTTCTTGAGTCAGTGACTGGTTACCAAAGAGCATTTTGGCCTGCAGGATATCGATATAGTCCCCTGATGCAACGGAGTTGGCAGTTCTATCGTGGCTGCTCATATCGTGCGCCTTTCTATTTTGTCCTTTGTCATGGGTTGTATTTTCAGAAACAATCACACTTTTACTTTCACTTTCATTCCCATCAACTGTATCTGAATCTCCGTTTGGTTTTGGAGCTGTGTTTGGATTTGTCCCGGTAAAGCGGCTGTCCCACGTATTGGGAGACACCCACCCGATGGGTTTGTGCTCCCTTTCGGTACCTTTGACTGTGACGAGCAATGACGAAGGAGCAGTTCTAGAATCCACCAGGCAAAGAGACACAGCGATGCCGTGCTTGGCCGGACATATTCTGGTCTCAACAGAGAACGCCGAAGGGCGTGAGGAGGATGCTAAAACTGAATTCTGTATAGTTGCAGGGTGCTGTTCTACCACTGAGTTATTTGAAAAAGGAAGAAAAGAATTATTAGGCGAAGAGTTTTCAGGAAAATCAGAGGTAGGTTGAGGAGATGGTAAAGAAGGATATGATGGAGGAACAGAGGCCATACTGCTGCTTTGTGGCGACTCCACAAACTCAGGCACGGCTACCCGTTCCCATGGTAACCTCACCACGCCTTGCTCAGTGGCAACCAGGCATTGTCTGAGAGGTGTACCACAGCGGTCCTGGTTGATTTCATTTAACCAGTTCTGGGTGAATATACAAGAATAGGACGTCTCATGGATCGGGGTCTCATCTGTAATTTGAACACTGAGCCCCTCCTCCTCCAGGAGGCTGCAGACCACAACACGAGCTGACTGGTCACAGAAGGGAACCACCTGGAGATAAAAGTCGCCAGGCTGGAGCAGCAGTGGGTCAACTGGGGCAAGGTGGACAACAACTCGGTCACGTAAACAAAGAGGCCAGCCCTCACAGAGGAAGAGTACATCGGAGTACGGAGCCTAAAAGGTCAAAAACAATATAGTTAAAAATAAGTAAATAAATCTACATTATATGCTAATACACTGTTTTGACTTACACATGCAGCCTGCTGCACAGGCTCTAAAATGTGCTTAGCTGGGACCAGGAAGTCCAGAAAACATCTCAGGGCGTTTCCTTGATAATGACTGTCAATGATTTGGAAGAGCTGGCTGAGAAGAGTGGGGGCAGTGGCTTCAAATGGGGGGTACAACACCGACAGGAGGTTCTGGATAGATTCTTCCACAGAATCAAGGCTCTAAAAAACAGAAACCAATAGGGAGCCTAAGCCACGCCCATCTACTTCCGGACCATGGGTCACCCGAAGAACGAAAAAATGAATGCAAATCAATGGGGCTAAAAACGCTATATTCTAAATCCGCTTGTTATGTGCCATGGATTTCACTATGATGTCCGTAAATTTTAAAGACTCATTTTGATACCAAGAAAGCGCTTATTTTTGACTGGGGGGAAACATTATTTTAGGTTTTGAGTAAAAATAAGTCCAGGACTACAAATGCGCTTCACGAAAGTGACGTCATCGAACCAGACACGGTGAAAACTGAGGGAAAATGGCCGTAGGTTCAGCAAACTTCAAATCCTTTCGTCAGGAGGAAAGAACCACCATAAAAATCTGGCCATTTGGTAAGTAGCAGCTACGCTAGGGGAGAGGAGAGGAAGAGGAGATTCTGTGGTGATGTCATGTTTGCGACGTGCTGATGTTTGATTTGTAGTCATCTTAATTACAAACCTTTACAAGCTGATAAATCTCAAAGTGTGTGACTGGTGTGGTTGAAACACCCATCATTAGTTTTCATTGAAATTGCTGTACAACATATGTGTGATCCAGGGTGTAAGGCAAAATGGATTAGAAAATAGCGTTTTTAGCCCCGTTGACTTGCATTCATTTTTTCGTTCTACTGGGGACCGATGAGCCGACCGGAAGGGGAGGAGACTTAGGCTCCCTATTTTAGAAAATTATACAAACATGATCTGGTTGAGACTTTGACTTCCTGTAAAATACAAGGAAAAAGAAAACAAAGTATTGTAAGACATACATAGTGTATCAGGAGTAAATTCTCCCAGGCATCGTCTCCAAGCTAAGCATCTACAAAAAACTGCACAAACATAAGCCCACCAATGCAATTAGATACAGAGGCAGCTAGTCCGACAACAAATATTCAAGTAAACACGATGTGGGGGCTGGGGTAGCTACACTTCTGATTTATGGTTTCACATTCCCTTTGACCTGAACTTACACCTAGACCCACTTTTAGGTGCTGCTTTATTTAGCCAGGCTAAGACCAGAGCAACAGACCTCAGAGCTGTAAATGTACACATGCATGGCTAAGACTCAACAGTGTAATGTGGCTTCAGGAAATGTAGTGTGGTGTGAAATTAGATGGGCTTTCTGGTCATGTGTGTGTTTTCAGAGTCATATTCTAAGTTAGTTTGTGTGTAAAAACAAAAAAGGCATAATGTGAACCTCTGACATGCCTAAGAGTTTCACAACAGATGTGCAGGTGCTGGCTCCCTCCCGGCTCCAAACTTGTGAGTATGGTCAGTGGACCTTTGGTTGAAAGAAGGGCTGGGTGATGTGGACCAAAACTTATATCTCGATATCTTTTAGCTGAATTTTTCTCCTGTAAAACATTTACAAGTTAGCTCCCTTTGAGCAGTCTTTAGAAATTGTACATTGACATTGAGTCTGTGATAAAGAAT
Organism: Nothobranchius furzeri; assembly: GCF_043380555.1. Classification (NCBI taxonomy): domain Eukaryota; kingdom Metazoa; phylum Chordata; class Actinopteri; order Cyprinodontiformes; family Nothobranchiidae; genus Nothobranchius; species Nothobranchius furzeri. The sequence goes on from NC_091755.1 coordinate 32,684,828, forward strand.
ATACCTACCTAGCTACCTAAGAGCCAGAGATGTCTCAAATCTCACAGGCACTTTTATTTAAAAAATAATTTAAATTCCATCTAGAGGTGGCTCACATCCTGTCATCCATAATATTACCAGTAATTATTTCTTGTCCAGTGGAAAAAAACCTATCAGGTTAAGCAAAATATATGATGTATTTTCATCAGTATTACATTCTCACTTTTTGGGCTTCACTGCTCTCTGTAGATGTTTCCTGATAAAGCCAAATGAAAATTTTAGACCAGAACATTGACCCAGAAGTTTCCTGATTGAGCAGACGCGTGAGAATACATGTAATGACCACTTAGAGATGGAGCAAGCTAGCTGTTAGCATTGGCCGCTCTCTCGGTCCAGCAGGCGACACTTCGTTCAGAAGCATTTTCTTAACAGAAAGTGTGGATGAAATAAGTCCCCACCCATGCATTGACTCCCACTTTAAAGTACTTTTACAATGAGAACAATGTGTTTTAAAATGCCTTTGTCCTTAATTTCAACACCACCATGGGTCGTAACATACTGTAACAAACTCGCTTCTATGCTAATTTTCCTGTTTGTGACATCACAAACGGGAACTTTTTGAGACAGCTTGTTTCAGACAAAGGATTCCTAAAACCAAACACTGACAGACAACAAATGAACAGATTTATTTCATGTTTGCAGTGTTCACAGAGACAGTAGAGACCCACATGGCAGCACAAAAGGATGCAAAATGAGAGTTGTGCGTTAGATGTCCCTCTTAAGTTAATTTTAGTTCCTGTGTTAAACTAAACTAACTGAAAAAACTTTTTTTAGGTCTGTAAACCTTTTGTTAGGGTAATATTACTATCTGAATACACCACAAGCCCCCAATCTGGGAACAACATAATGACTCCGAGCTTTTTGGTAAGATCTGCCTCACTCAACCAAAGGAAAACTAAGCAATGATCATCATGAGAGCAAGCAGGAGAAGAAGGGAAAATATGACTATTTGATGGTTCATAAATTAAAAATAAATTATTTTCTGAGAACAACAAACTCCTGTTTTATTACCTCTTGAAATAAAATAATTTGTCACGGTGAGTCTGTGTTTGGCTTTCTGATTCTTGGCCCACGAAGAGGAGAGGAAGTGTTTAAAATGGGAGTGAAACTGAACCCCTGCTGTTGTGAGTCATCTATGAGAAGCTGGACACATCACCAGCATGGCCACTGAGCTTCGTATGTTAACAGTTTGTTTTTTTATAAACGACATGTTTAGTTCAGTTCATGCTGCATGAGTATGAGTATAAACCTGCATGTCTCCAGGTACCAAAGCTGTGGTAGAACAACACATCTTTATATGAACACTGTTCTCCCTGAGCCACGGACATAAATGAGGATGGCTCACATTGCTGTGGATAAGATGTCTCAGTTTGAGTATTTACGTCCAGGATCATTATGAAACTAAAATAGTCCTTGAGAATTCCTGATGTCAAACAGGCCCCTGTATGGGTTTACCAGTAAAAAAAAAATAAAGAAAAAGAGAAGTATACAACATGAAGTTTTAAAGATGTTTTCATTGTCAGCTTTAGTCAGTGACAGTTAGGAGTTATTCTAAGTAAATGACCTCAGTGGGTCATTTAAAGCAAAACCTTTTGACACAAGTTCTTCTAAAGTCACTTGTTTATTTTGACCCTCAGAGCCAATCGACTAAAAGTTTGTTAAAATGCAAACATTCAGTTTTATTTAACAATCTTCTTTTTAATTTTGGGCAAAAAAGGTCAGTGAACTCCTACTTCCTGCATCTTTAAGATTCCCCACGTCACACTAAAAGTTCAATGTGTGAAAAAGTTGATGTGACACTGAAAAAGGCAACAAGTGGGCATGAGAAGGATGAATTTCCTGTGTTTTTGTCTGCTGCCTTTAATCTGAGCTAATGGGAAACATGGATTTATGTCTTGTCTCCAAAAGGAGATAAATCGTATCACAGAAATCCTTCATCCCTCATATTTGTTTTCTCAAACTTTGACCGCTCACTACAGTGTACATTTGAAGCTTGTAATTATTCATTAAAGTGATTTTAGTGACACATCAATGGAAAAAAAAAACAACCAAATGCAGTCATGAATAATGCTGCATTATTAATCTCTAACAAAGGTGAAATAAGAATTAGCAGTCAGCAGGAACAACACATCCTTTTAGCAGCATTTCTCACTTCTGAAGTGTGACAGACACCAGCTTATTAATCAAAACGTGTCTAAATTTAAGCACCAGAGGTCGTGTTACACCAAATCGCCTCATGGACATTGTTTGAAAAAGGTCAGTAGAAAGGCAGCAGTGACCTGCTGAGTATAACCATCAATGAAATTATCAGATTAGATACGAATAAAGGAACAAATATAAAGATAAAGAGTATTTTTCACTAAATTAAACTTTTTAAGCATCGATCTTTGCTCTTATTTCAAAACGGGAAAAAGTATTGATACAAGCTTCTTATTTTTATCAGATTTAATCCTTACAAGAATAATCCAGTATTATGATTCCAATTTACCTGAGCTGAAGATTAGACAAATTAATTTAGATGATGCAATTGTGCAGAAAATACTTAATGGGCTTTAGTTGCCAAGACATTTATTAAAATGTAAGTGTTTGTCTTTTTGGCAAAAATTTTCTAAATTCTTACAGATTTGTGCACGCTAAGGAAGACATTTTTTATATAAAAGTGAGATTCCAGTAAATTAACTTTAAATTCACAGCTGATGTCCGACTTGTAGTAAAAAATAGGGACATCAGAACAGATACTATTTTATAACACCTAACAAAACAAACCAAACATGGTGTAAAAGCTTGGAAGAGTTTCACAAATACTGCTGTTTATTAGGAATGTAGTCCAAAATATCACAACTTTTAAAGTGACAGTGTGTATTTTTTCTGGCGATAGGGGGCAATAGATACCTAAATAGTTGCAAGCAAGCAGTATTTTTGTGTTAGAATAAGACCTTACCTACCGATGCCCATTAGGGTCAAAAAGCCTTGGAGAGTGCAAACTTTTGCAAAATAACAAGCACATCAGACTCCCTTTCATCACTGACAACAAGTGAAGAGGTACATGTGTAAAACAACAGCATTTAAGAAACATGGCATCTAATATGGCGTCGCCCAGAGACTTAAATCCGCTCCCATGCACTTTAGACCTGATTTTTATGGTTATATGTTATGATGTCACCAATATTTTTCAACAACTGGGCATCATTTCATTCATTTTCAACAACATTTTGATGGATATTTCCGGAAATTAATGATAAAAACTACATATTGTTTCTTTAAGAATTCAAACTGAATGAATCCACATTTAGAAGCTCTCTGTCTGCTGCTCTGTGGAGTCATGACACATTTCTGGGAGACAGAAGATGGAATTTTGTGTGAAATCCGGTTGAGCAGACTGAAATTGAGCAGCAACAAACCCGAGAACCAACACCAGATGATCATCGTTTACGAGTTTTTGTTGTTTTGAGCGGAAAATTTGCAGCAGTGCCACTGATGACTTAAAGAAAAATGACTAACCCTCATTGTTTGCCCATTTACTTAATATTAATTAAATCCTACCTCAGTGCACCTGGTGTCAACTTGGCACAGGCTCAAACCAAATCACACCGAAAGCCATAAACGATCTGTACACAACCACTGCGGCTCTGAGATGGCCACACAGTATATTTAGTAGCTTGACGGGGATCAGTGAAACGGACAAACACTAATCAGGATGGCCTCGATCAGCAGGGCGATTCAAAAGTGGCCGTGAGGAGAGAGCAAACTCTGTGTTTATGTCATTAAAAACACATCAGGTTTACCTGAATGAGCTGAGCCATTAAACGTGATTTTAGGGTTGACGTATGTGTGTGTGTGTGAGAGATGTTATTAAATCAAAGTGTAGCTTAGCTTTCACTGACATCGTCATCTCATCTGTTATTAGACCACAGCTGTGATTGATGCAACTCACACCAGCAGATTTCATGACAAACGGCTCAAAATGACCACTTGGCTACAGAACGAACAGGTTTGAACACACCCCAAGCAACGGTAAACACGCAACGCTGAACCATAGTGTTGCTTTTATTTTTCAGTGGACTAATCAGGAAGGTTATCAACATGTTTTCTTACGAATTGAAAGTGCAGCCTTTGCCAGCAGCTGCAGCAAAGCCAGTTTGGTTAACTCCCTCCTTACACAGACACAGCAGCCAAGAAAAAGCAACACTTGTGCGCACACCTCCAGGTAAAACAACAGCCAACTGTTGTGCATTTTCCACTGAATCACCCGGACGGAAGGGACAAGATGTCTTTCTGCTGAGAGGAAAAAGGATGCTCTGTGCACGCAGGGCTGCACAGCAGCAAACACTGAGGTCACTCTGAAAACAGGAATACTCTGGTTAATGGAGCCTGACTTCAACGACATGACAAATATGCAGGAAAGAGGGTGGGAAAACACACACACACTCATGCATAAAGAGTCCAGCCAAGGCAAACCTACAGGAGGATTTGGGCGGGTAGTTTAAAAGTTTGGCTCCCTACAAAACACCCAAACAGGCAGTCAGTGCCAAATAAAACCCAATTTGTGTACAAATGGACATTCGTATGAGGGTTTAAACAATAATAAAAATAAAAAACGTACATTCTAGACATCTGAGATTCTAACTATCATTCCCTTAATGCTAAAAGACACCATTTGAGTCTTCTCCCTAACCCTAGCCACAACCCTAACCCTAACTTTTTAGTCAAAACACAAGAGAATCATGGGGGAAATGCTGTTTGTAGTCAGAGGACATACAAACTTAAAGACCATCTTGTCATGACACAAGTGAATGACTTTGTGGTGTAATTCTCATTTCACCTGCATGTTCTGATTTCTGGCTGCTCAAAATCAACAAAACATGATAAAATAAACATAGTTGATATTTTGAGTTATGCTGAAGAAAATTACCATCTTCCTCTCTGCTTGCTGCTGTTCATCATGTTTTCAGAAATAATCCAAAAAGAGTGACGAGCCTCCACAGAGCTGCTGCTTGAGCTTGACGCTCGCTGGACCAAAATGAAATCCATTGTGCCAGAGCTGAGTCACTGAAGGCTGACGAGCAATCGTCAAGTCTTCAGCCGCGTACTCCTGCGAGCCTCTGAGACCTCTCAGCTAGAGCTGGTGCTATGTTTGTCTGAGGAGGGGGGTTACCAAACATAAGGGGAGGGAGGGAGGGAGGAAAACCAGCAAATCCAGCCACATAGGCCAGCACTTGCATGTTTTTTTTCATTATTGCTTTAACAACCTCAGCAGCAATAAAACAAGATCAAATCAAGAAGGCAGAGTTTTCACCTTGATGCACCACAACATGAATATTTAATCACTTCCAAAGAGGTCAGGTAAAAAGTCAACAATCTGAAGGTCAAATTAATCAACGACATAACCACTTTAGCAGAGTTAACAGAGAACACGTTTGCTGTCTGCGTTTGCACAGCAGGTAACACGAGAAAGGAACTTCATCCGATGAATGTACAGTATATCTGCGCAGCAGATGAGCGGTTTTAATTCCCAATCTCAGTGTCATGCCTTTGTTTTAAGGTTCATCAGGGGAAATAAAATGAGAGAAAAAGATTAAATTCAAATTCAATTCAATGATACTTTATTAATCCCAGAGAGAAATTAGAGTTTCAGTACACACAATTCAGAGATCAGACATACATAGGCAAAGACAAAGACACATGACAAGAATTGGTGGCTGTGGTCATTCGCAACCCGAGTCGTGCTACCTTAATAGAGATTAGCGGGGTTTACATGAGGACTGGGTCATGTGGAGGAACAAAAGGCACTTCAGAGTTACCCTCCACAGGGAGGGCAGCTTTGCTATGCAAAAAACACCTCAGACAGAAATGCAACAGACTTCAGACATCACACAACATAAGTGTCTACTAGGTGGGGTGGTAGGGTTTGGGACTCTCCACACTTCAGTGCATGCAGCCGCGATAAGCAGCGCTCGTCACCTCAGTCTGGACAGGGGTGGGAGGTCGTTGGGTTTAGAGAGCACAGTGACTCCTGGAACGGTTCAGCAGCCTTCACAGCCCCGCCCAGGCTGGGATAGGGAGACAGAGTTGCCATGGCGACGGCAGCATTCCACATTTTGGGGGGGGGGGGGGGGGAGGTATTCGTTTCAACCTCACAGGCTCAAGGGCACCAGATTCAGATAAGAAATTGTTTTGGGGCCAGACAGAGATAATTTCCTCTCTATCTTAGAGTTCGGTTGGTCCTCAACCTCTCAAAATCCAATAATGGCATAAATTAATCTATCACAATTCGTGCTGATTCGTCCACTCACTCCTTGATCGGATCCATCTTTTGTGCCAATGCATGAATCTCAGCCAAAGTTCCAAGCTTACGACTCGTCTCGACAATTATATGAGTGTGTGCATTCACAGCGCGGTGTAATCCATCCCTGAGCTCCGGGAAAAAGCCAATATTCCTCAACAGCTCGTTCATTTTCCGGTAAGCAAAGTATCTCCCAGGCCAAAAAGCAGGAAACCTGACACCAACACCAAGATGGAGAACAAGAGGGAGAGAAAATTATTCAGGCAATACTGTATGTCCTTAGACCTGATCAGGGGAGGACTTTCTTTCTCTCTGACCCACAATACTGCAGACAGAACCAGAACTTTCCTCTAAAGCCTTCTCTGCAATGAGGGTCCTTGTACCTGGCTGATATCTCCCATAACGTTCACAAATACTAATATGAACCTCTTTCTTTTGCTCCTTCAGCTACATAACATTTGGTACTTTATTGGGTCAGGAAGTGACCCAAAACTGGACGTCTCAGCTTGGTTAGTCAAGTTTCTGACCAACATGAAGGGAACAGAACAAGCTTTTGGAGGGCTGCAAATTAAATAAATACCTTTTCTCAATGCTGTTTTCAAATGTGATGTTCTGATGTTCAACGTGCAGCAGATGCCTCATGATTTGAAGTTAAATCAGAAGATAAAGAAACCTTTAATCCACTCTAAGTTGGAGGGTGATGGTGGCGTAATCAGAAGGTTGCAGGTTCAAGCCCTGCTCAGTCTGTTGCAGTATTTGTGTCCTTGAGCAAGACACTTAACCCGCCTGACCTACTATTGGCGGCCAGAGGGATCGGTGGCACCAGTCAGTGTGTGTGTGTGTGTGTGTGTGTGTGTGTGTGTGTGTGTGTGTGTGTGTGTGTGTGTGTGTGTGTGTGTGTGTGCGTGAATGATTGTGTTGTAAAGCACTAAATCAAATACAGGCCATTTACCAAGTGTTCTGTGTTGTATTTTCTCCTGCAAATTCAAAATGCAGTGAGAGACAAATCAAACTAACTGAGAAAGTTCAGGAAGAAACTCGGATGGGACCACTTGCCGCCTAATTTCTCCCCCAGTTTTTTAAGACAGTCCTACCCAATCAGAGATGAGGATTACTGTAAAGTCTCTGACACAACTTGTCAGTGACTCGGTGCAATCTGCTGGGTTCCTTATATAGGAGACTTTTACCTAATTGGCTTAATGAACTGAACTCAATTGGAATGTTTTATTTTGTGAAGGGTCTTGAGACGACTCTTGTTGTGATAGGGTGATGTAAAAATAGAATTGAACTGAATTGAAAGAATGCTTCAGTTTGAATTCTGACCCAGTCTATACTTTGGATGTGGTCTGATGTGAACCGCAGAGCTTGGTGTTTTCTGAAAGTAGCGTAAAACGACTCGAAGCATAAAGTTAGCGTAAGCTACACAACGCCACGCTTCTGGGATGGATCTTAAATGTGCTGCTTTGCGGCCGGTGGAAACACACCCGTCCACTATGACGGTGACTAATTGCTACGCTTAAAGAGAGTTACACAATGCTTACGCATCCGGTGGAAAGGCCCAGTTAAACAGAATGCTCAGGGGGAGGAGCCAAATATATAGGATAGAAAAAAAACTGGATGTGCAAAAAAGAAACAAAATTTTCTTTTTCTCTTTTGCAAATTACAAAACATGCAGTTAAACAATGAACACTAATTATATCATATAATAAAATAGCGTGTCATGTGATTTATGCCCCATACTGGTATACTGTTTTTTTGTTGTTGTTTAAAAGTTTTAATAAACCAAACCGATGTTATCTCATCACGCCTGTTCAAAACTTTTCATTTAATCCTTAAGTTCTAATTTGCACTAGAAAGGAACAAAAGCAGCTGCCTCTGATCCTGCAGGAGAACCTTTAAGCAGTCTGGGAGTTGCGTGCTCTTAAACTCGACTTCAGCTCTAAAAAAGCCTGAGGGAAAGTGCGTGCCTTGAAAGACTTTTGTCTTTCTTGTCATTCTGTGGGGCGATCACGCTTGTTGCTATGTTCTGTTCCCAGCTCTTCCTCCCTCCTTCATGCTTCGTTAATGCGGGGAATCTGCTGGGTAGCGAGGCGGATGCGGAAAAGTCACAAAGGGACAGAGAAGGGGAGGAAAAAAGCAGCAGGGAGGGAGAGAGAGAGAGAAAACAGAGCATGCATGACAGCGTGTCGGTGGCATTAGGCCTGAGCAGAGCCAGCGTGTCCTCGCCGGAGCAGGAAGACTGTTGATTCATCTGATTGCAGATAAGGCCTTGTCGCCCTTGTCCTTATTTCTGTCTCACATAATCCTCTGTTCTTACATGGTTTATAACAGATTCAGAACCAATCCTCTGCCCTCTTTATCCTGCATTGTTGTCCCAAACCAGCTCCACTGATTAGAAATGAAACATCCAGTGCAAATATTTCAGAATGCAACCAACTACATTATAAACATATTTCATTTAGCTTCATTTGAGTTTGTTTTATTTTATTAGAAGAAATACCTCCTCATTGGGGTAGATCTAAAGCAATCATATTTTACAGCTGCATTCTGAAATGAGAGGACACGTTTTATTTTAAACTACATCTTTATCTCATTTTCTCTCATATCAGGAAGTTGATTCATTATTGCAAGCAGTTATTTAAAAAGTACGTATTTCTTTTAGAAAACTGTGTTTCAGAGTCTGTTCTAATATCAACAGATGATGACATCCCAGCAAGAAGGTTTCTGCTGACCCTAACCCTAACTGTGAAATGTCCACGATGTCCTCTGGCAGTGGAGACACAAACGTCTCTCTGCTGCCTAGAGTTGGTTTAGATGCATCTGGGCTAAAGAAGAAAATCTCAATAGCTGAAAAGTTTAAAGCAGCATGTTTGATATTGACACATAAATGTATGTATTTTTCTTGAAATTGCACTTTTTTGCGTCTTCTTTCCATTTATTCTTTCTGCGAATGTCATAAAACTATATATTAAAATAACGTTTTTCCTGCTTCTCCACCTACAGGTCGAAAGCAGAATTACAAACCAGCCGCAGGCGTTGCAGATAGCGATGTCGTCCAATAAGATGTTGTACTTTACATGTTTTGAAGCTGAAACCAACAAGTTTATGCTAACTTGTTTTAGCTCTTTGCTTCACCCCCAAAGACGTTACTCTTATTTATACTTCCAGGCTCCACCAGAATACAAACTTCATCTTGCACTTTTTATTTAGAGTTGGCGAACTGAAACAGCTAACTGCCATCCTTTATGAGCTTGCAGTACAGTGAAGACATCGAGCAGACGTCCCACTAGTGCCTACCAGAACCACCAGTTGTTTACTGGCGTTTCTGACCAGTAGAGGGCTGCAGAGTCAGGGGCGTGTCCAGTGAGTGGCCTGGGGTAGCACATGCCACCCTTAGAATCTGATTGGCCACCCCAGGTGCCACCCTACTAAGTTCCAGTTTAAATTGACTTTATATTGTCGACAAAAGGCTTGAGTTGTAAACTCCAGAAATAGTGTGTGGTAGCATGCACCTTTAACATTGTCTTCTAGCCCAGGCATACAGAACATTTCTGTAGTATTAATATTATTTATTATTTTTTCATATTCACATAAATAGTATTTAGAGTCCCACTCAACTCCAGTTGGTGGCAATAATGCAACAAAAAGTGACTTGCTAACCACCACAAAACTAGAAGATGAATAGAAAAAAATGGTGACTGTGCAATGTGAAATTCCAAAATTCACTAGAAAGTAAGTAAATACATAAAAAAAATGTATAAATAAATAAATAAGCATAACCATTGGTGACACCCATGCATAAACAAGTGCCCCACATGGGCCACCCCATTTTAAAAGTCCTGGACACGGCTCTGTGCAGAGTGTCGTCCCATGTGAAGCTACTTACGTTTCTGGATCAAGAATCACTGAAACTTGTCTAAAATGAATAGCTTAAGGACATTAAACACTCTTCAGAGTTGCTTTAACAGCTGTGCATCATATAAAAAGGCGACCAGTAAAACAAGCACCATGATGTGTCAACGTGGCCATGAATGCAGCACAGCCGCTGTTAACCTGGGATATTTAATGTGGCGTGTGTGTTTACGAGTGTTTGCTACAATAGCCTTAAAATAATGGAGGGTTTTGAAGTGGCTAATCCCAGCTGGTGATGGAAAAAATAGCCCCCCCTCACCCTCTATTTTTGCCTCCAGTGTCCTCAGCACTCGAAGCATGCTTCGTCCTGAGCTCCATCTTAGGCCCCCAACACCTCATTACCATTCTGCAGCACAGTTAGCATAGCTAGAGAAGCGTTTCCCCTAATGAGCAAGGGCGGGTCAAAAGTTCATATAACTGACAGCTTTATAAGCAGCTCAGCATTTCCTCAGCTTTTGCTAATAAAACTTTTTTGGGATGATGTAAATCTTTGGTGCCGCAACTGCAGACTTCATGAACTACAGTTGAGCATTTAAAGATAAAACTCTTCATTTCTGTGTGCATATCCGTAATTGTTGGCTGGAAGAGGAGAAATTACAGACAATAAACAAAGTGGGGTTGCTATAAAAACTCATAATTAATCTTTTAAAAAGCTAATGTTTAACCGCCTTGATTAACAGGTCAGCAGGTTTTCAGCTCTAGTGTGGTTTGACCTCCTCTCTATACCCATCTTTGATGCTGTTATATAGATTTGTTTTCACCAAACAATAAAAGTTAAGACTATTTCACTTTGAAACTAAGCATAATTACAGATGCGGAACTCGCGTCTCATCTAAATCTGTTCATTTCTCCATCAGAAGCATGTTTTACCATAAAAAATGCTGCAGTGAGACATAAAAGCTGACAGCAAACAACTGCACAGTTTACAGCAACGACTCCGGCCTGAGAGAGACGAACGGACCCAACGGGGGAAGAGAGGTTTCTATTTTAGTTCCCATCTGACTGCGTGACCCTTCACAGCCTTGTCTGGAGCTGACCCTGCCGGTCGCCGGTCAATACCATCAATCAGCCTCAGCTGTTGGGTCAATCACAATGAGCTTTTCTTTCTAACATATAATTTAAAATTCTGTGTGCAGGAACAATAGAAACTGCTCACAGCCGTGACCTCGGCCTTTAGACTTCCCAAACTCTGATCGTATTGGCTCAAATAGGAATGGATTCTTCATCATACCTTCAGCAACTTATAGCAAATATTTTACGTTATAGTTGTTTTCATAGATTTAATAGTTTTAAATAATGTGATAATATAGAAGATTATATTATAGTTATGTCAGAGTCGCTGGGTCTGTGAAGGTTTGAGCAATAAAGCCCACCATCCTTTAAAGATTTAATAACTGTAAAATGATAAAAGTCAGTTGGCCTAAGGGGATTTAAAAAAAAGCACAATTCATCATAGAATATGTGCACGGTCATGTAAAAGTTAAAAACAGTCATGTGTACTTACAAGGGTGTAATTTTTCTTAACTGCTTTAAGATCAGAAAAAGGAGGAAAACCTCTAAATATATGTGTCCAACCTTTTTCTGATGCCTACTTTCAGATAAAACCTTTAAAATAAATAAAACTCGTCCAAAACTCAACTTTTGGTCTGTTTTTTTTCTTCTTTTTGCTATTTTAGAAAAAAGGAACCATTTAAAACCCTATAATTTCATCCTAAACTAGCAAAGTCCAGTATATTTAATCCGGCTGAAGCACTGGGGACAGGTGATACTGACAGAACCCCCTTGAGGTAAAAGCCAGGTGGAAACAGGGCCGGCTGGCTGGTGGGAGGGGTGCGAACAGACACCAGGACATCATCTAGAGGCCGCAGAGTCCACCTGCACTCATGTGGAGTTAAACAGACCTCACCAGCAGCTGGTTAAACAAAACACACACGCAAAAAGCCTCCAACCTCTTATTTATAACCTCGCCCACACAGCAAAGAAGGAGAGCCGAAGACGCAGCCGCAGACAGACAGTAACAGCTGGTTATGAAGCCACAGTGCTCAGGTCACGTGGCCAAAACTGCATAAAATGACACCAGCAGTGACATATTTCTAAATTATTTTATGTTAATCTAAGTTAAATGGCTAATTACTGAAAAATTTTAAAATTTCTGAACCTACTTTTTTTATGTTCCCTAAAATTCAAAAGATAAAGAAACTTTCTATTCAGAGGCTGAAACAACCTGTTCAATGAGGTGGTGAAGTGTGAATTCATGAATGCAACGAGCAAAATTAGTTATGATGCATAGTGTATAAAACAAGTATCTTATTAGGCTAAATAAATATGAAAATAATACATGCAAAGAAATTTTTAAACATACTTTTAAATTTTTTTGTACAAAACACTTCAATCCGGTGTGTGTATGTGTGTGTGTGTGTGTGTGTGCGTGCGTGCGTGCGTGTGTGTGTGTGTGTCATCACATCTTCGGTCTTGACTTTATGTAACTGACCCATCTGACCAGAGCTAAAAGATGATAGCTGTCTCGTTGGCTTCAGATGAAAAGAATGGCCACAAGACAAGCAAATCCTTTAGATGTTGTCGATGTGGTAGAAATTAAATTAAGTGCCAGACGTAAATCCGTTCTGTTGGTTGGAATTAGTGTTTTTAAGTGCATCATTTATAGAAGACCCACTTGTGCATTTTCTAACAGCACTGCAGCAAAACGTGCAGAGTGCTTTAGTTGAGGCTCTGTGCAGCTCGTTTATATTTAAAATAAAATCTCAGCAGTGGTGTTTTCCAGTTACAGCCCTAAATGCACGGATACACATGGCATTATGAAAAACGTGTAAAATGCAAATGACACAGAAAAAAGGTGTTGACTCAGCTTGTACCAATATGCGACAAGTCAAATTTTGCAAAGAATTTCACCGCAACAACCTGTTTTACCATCACTCTGTGGTAGATGTGATAACATGAGCAGAAATAAGAAGTATTGTTTTCTTAGATGCATTTAAGCTCATGATGTGCCTTTACCTTGTCTCCTCGGATCCATGCGCGCTCGGTGTTGGAGCGACAGCTTCCTCAGGCTCTTAAAACTGTGGTCGCGCTTTTGAATCCCCCAGGAGGACCGAGGAGGTCTCCCGTTTCCTCCTGCAGAGCCCAGTCCCTGTGGAGCCGCTGGTGTCAGATCTATTCCACACGGGACAGCGGGAGCGCGCAGCGGGCATGCGCAACGTGCCAAAAATCAATGGGTTTAACAGAGAAACTGAAAGCAGCTCTTATATTCTTTATTTTAAAGAGAAACAAAGGAAATCTCGATAGAAAAAAAATAATTTCCTGTCTTCTTCCCCGCATAAGGATGTTTGGGATCATGCCTCTTCATTCCCATGCCCATATTTGGGATTTCATCATATTTTCACGTACATTTTTGCTTGAGCCTCTCCAGAACATTTGAGTTTTATTTTGTCATTGGTGAACACAAACGTGGAGCTCCTTTTGGGTTTGTTGTATGTGTTGATTCACACTCTCTGTCTGAGATGCTTCACATGCCACTGCTGTTTACTCTGCTGCTTCCTTTCTCATGGGAACGATGAAGAGCAGCTTATTATAACACGACTAAACGGAAGTTCCTTTGGAGAGCAGGCTTTGTGTCTCTTGTTTGATGGTTTTATTTTTCATGATTCATGCATTTATAAAACTGAAGGAAGACATGGGTTGTTGTTCTCTGTAAATCCTGATTTAGTCATTATTGTTATTTCTGGTAAATTTGTTTTATACAATAAAAAAAAATAAAAAGACAAACCAACTTCCTGCCCAGATTGCAGGAAACCTGAAACTCCAGCTCATTTTTTATTATTCTGCCATTATTTAACTTTATTGAATTGTTTGATTTGCTGATTTTTTACTTTACAACTTTTAGACTAAAACCTTCCTCTAATATAACTACGGAAAGAGATTAGGGTCACTGAAATAAAAGAAAAAAGAATTCTGACTTTAAAGAGCAAGTTACCCTGAAATTGACTCTTTTATGTGTGTGTGTGTGTGTGTGTGTGTGTGTGTGTGTGTGTGTGTGTGTGTGTGTGTGTGTGTGTGTGTGTCAGTCACTCCTTCAGCGCAGCTCTCTTGGTCTGCCAGGGAAAGCCTCCTTTTGGTACATTTTTTAAACAGGAAGTGTGGGTGGAGGATCACTCTGGTAGGGGGGTGACTTGCTCTTTATTCTCAGTATTCTGACTCTGATCTCAGAATGTTCACTTTTATCTCAGAAGTCAGAACTCTAAAAAAACTAGTCAAACAAAATTAAAATTCTGACATTATAGTCAGAACTATTTTCCTCCTCGTTTTCTTTTCAGTGGCCCTAATCCTCTTCTTCACAAAACCCCTTCTCTTTCAGTAAAAGTATAATTCATGAAGGCAGGTTGTTGTGTGTCCTAAACAATGGTTTACAATTTTAATTCATTTGAGGTGAAATTTAAATATGTAGTGTGTTAGGAATCTTTATTGAAAAGTGCAAAATATCTGCAATGAATTTTGTAATTACTGGTCTCAGCACAAGAACCTAAATATGGAAGAATCACTTGTTAAAACGTGCAGTTTCTCATTTAAACAAAAAATGATGCTTCTGAATTATGTTGGTTTAGTGTGTATTGTTGTTTAGTTTCTGTTCTATGAAATCTAATACATTATGACGTTTATCCAATTGTAACCACTAGATGGCGCTAGTTGTTTCAACATCCAGACATCTCACAGAGAATCAATCACAGCATCAAATATATTTTTTAGGATTTTATTGAGCTTTTTTACTACAACACAGAGGTTCACATACAATAGAGCATAGTGACGGATCTATATTTACAGATAATCTGCAGGGTGATGCTTTACATAGAATGATGTCGAGGCTGCCGCAGAGGCTTACAGAAATAAACAAAAGAAGCTTTTCTCTGAGTAACGCTAGCGTGCATCTCAGTATGTCATGACACGCCATCCTACTTACAAGATTAACAATATATAGCACATGTATTTCAGATATGATGAAGGTGACACACGCTGTACAGGGACTGACCAGGTTTCCTCTGAGGTGTGCCAGAATGGAGATAAAAATGTACAATGTCATACTGATCATGATTATTTTACTAATTCTCAAAGCAGACATGTCAGTTTGATT